>NC_061119.1:96438294-96531083 GCF_002878395.1 Capsicum annuum
TTACATATATATAATTATTTCTCACTAAAAATTATTTATTTATTATTTTTTTTAGTTCAAAAACCAACCACAAGTGGTCGGTTTTTTTAAAAAGAAATTTAAAAGAATTTTTAAAAACCGACCACTTGTGGTCGGTTTTTTAAAAATATTTTTTTGAAAAATAATAATTAAAAATCGACCACTAGTGGTCGGTTTGTTTAAAAATAAATTAAAAAATATATATAAAAACCGACACAAGTGGTCGATTTTTTAAAATACTTTTTAATTACTCTTTTTTAAAAAAAAAAAAACTGACCACAAGTGGTCGGTTTTCTTATTTTTTAAAATTTTTATTTACAAAATAATTAATAATTAATATAAAAATTATTGGAAAAATTATTTTGAAATTTTAAAATATAAAAGCGACCACTTGCGGTCTCTTTTTAAAAAAAAAAATTAAAAAAAAAAAACGACCACATGTGGTCGGTTTTTTCCGATCACAATCTGTGGTTGGTTTTTCGTGATCGGTTTTTCGGTATTTTTTAGTAGTGAAGTCCATTAAGTTGTAGATGTTATAATGACCCTCCACATCATTATTGATGTTCTTCTACATTTTTTATGTTTAGAGCCTTCTAATAGTAGGCCAAATTCATTTATCACAGATTGGGAAAGACATTTAAATTGGTTTCATAGACATTTCCCTATTGTGTAACTAAATGGCTACGATGTGGCTATTTTATTAAAAAGCAAACAAATATTTACATAACAAATGGCCAAGTGTAAGAAGGACCATCAGCTAACCGACAGCCCAAAAGAAAAACAAAAGGCCGAAGCAAACAAATAAAGAAGAAACAAAATTATGAAACTAATAGACAAAAGATCTAGACAGCTTTTCATCTTCTTCTATGTATGCCGCCATGGAGAATATTCAATAAATAAGCAAGATCAGAGTTATGCCTAGGCTTATCGAGTTGTTAGAAGTAGATTTGAGTTCCTCTTAGCTATACCTCAACCCTAAGGCCTTAAATCTTGGTATTTACAAATTATAAGCGACATCAAACTCTCACATAGGTGTTATGGCTTAACTGGCCCCATTAGATTATCTCTATCCTTAAGTCAAGTTAGCCTATCTAACAGCATATAACTCTTCGCGAAACATCAAATCTGAATGCCCTTATCTAATCATGTTACATGTCTTTTGACCCTTTAAGCCAATAAATAATTCTTGCAGGTTGTGCCATTAAGGAAGCTAATTGCACAAATCAAGAAGGTTAAAATGAATGAAAACATCAACGACTATGCCTTGAAAGTATTTCTTTTCAACCTAAGAAATTAGAACCTTTCATGCTTCATTAGTTAGTTGCTTTCACCCTTCTTAGTCTGGCTCTAATATTTGGTATATGTTGTTGCTCTAACTTGATGATATTATTTTTCTTGATTTGGTGTTTTACAAAAATATTTGAAATGTATTATTCCTGTTAAATTGAACAACCAACTATTAAAAAATCTTCTACTTTGTTCCCTTCTCACATGACAAGTATGATTTTAAGAACTCCTGCTCTCCATGTATTTATCTCTTTATGTCCATACTCACACTCCAAGGTGTCTCTCATTCCCCTTCTAATACTTTTTTAATACTAGATAATCAACTTCAAAGTTAACAAGTGTGTAGTTAATCCTTATACCCGATTCCAATCCATCCTCAAAGGCTACTTCTTCTACAATCCAGTTAGGCACCATTTGAGTTGCATTTAAAGTATCCATTTGGTGGAAACTCCCAACTAATCACTTTGAAGATTATTTGAGGCCTTTACCTCTCAAAGTATTAAAATATTTGACTCCACTCTTCAGTAATATGTGGTAGCCAGGAATACCTAGTTTTAGGTAACCTGTAAGAACTGTAGTCAATTTCTTGGATAAATTTTTGCCAGGTCATGTTATCCCTACATGAAAAACTTTCTATCCTTCTTCAAAGCTAGCAAAAAATAATCGTAGGTCTATTTACGAATGATGGTTTGAGATAAGCTCCATAAAAGTATTCTACCATTAAATAACTGCTTTATTTACTTGCACAAAAGATCCTAGAACACCAGCTGCTCTAGAATACAAACCCCATATATCATTAGCAAACTGGCCAGTCAAGAATAAGTATGTAATAGTTTATTATTATGGCTAATCACAACATCCACATATTGACACAACTGTTGTTCCCCATGTAGCCACAAGATCATCTACATGTAACTTCAACTTCCACAGTCTCTCAAAGAAGAATGAATTCAAATGGAACCCCTTTATTCCACATTTTGCTCCAGCACCAGAATGATTCTTTTTTTGAATTTACCAACGTTTGTTAAAATTCACCATGCTTTATCCATCCCTTCTATTTCTTCATAAAATATTTTTTTATCAATCACATGAGTCGTGATATTTATATGACGATGTTATTATATGAGTGTATGGTTCCACTTCCCTTGCGGCATGAAAAAGGCAAGGTCTATCCCAAAATCTAAGGGTAAAATCTTATATTAGAGAACTTAATTATTCCAATTGTCACATCATACATTAACACCACCACTCCTAGGTTCCCATCGCATTAATTCTAAATCTTGTCGCTTGCTTCTAACATGAATTTCCACAATTAAGATCCTCCCCTCTATTTCACTATAGAAGGATTGTATCTCTAATAATATTATGTCAACATAAAGTTAGACCAGAGAGTATTGTTCCTAAATTTCAACCAAAGCTTTGGAGACCTTCTTGATTAGGATAACACACTTTCTCCTAAGATACCCAATGCTTTCTTCTACCTTCCACTTTATTACTCCAAACGAATCTCAAAAAGAACTTATTAATATCATTAATATTGTTTTAGTAGGGGCCTAAGTATAAAAAAGATTTATTTGCATGATTTTAAGAATATTCCTAATAATAAAACCTTACCTCCGTATGATAATAATTTTCTTTTCCAATACTGTTGTCCGATTTTGATCTTTTTGACGAGATTATTGTAGTAGAACTTCTTTTTCTATAATTAAAGATATGGAATCCCAAAGGAAAGGAACCTCTCTCCATGTCAGCTTTCCCACCTTTTAATTCAATGCACTAGATGTTTTATTCAAATTCAAAAGAATTACGACAATCAGATATGGAAGATGTTAGACATAGATGATATTAAAATACTTGTTTTATATATACTTAGAGATATGGAAATTGTAGACACAAAGAAAATAATATGGGAAAAATTACAAGATTATGAAGAGGAAGAATTATTAAACAATATAGAAAACTTACACATATATTATGAACATCAATATTATTTAGATTCAGATGGATATTATACAGACTAAAAATGTCAGGATATATTAAGAAAATTAGAGAAAAAAAAGAAGACCAACATAAAGAAATTAATTATAGAAAACAAATTAGAGAAATAATCGAAAATCTAATAGAAAAATTAAAATGGATAGACGAAACCTTGAAAAATTTAGAAAAAAGCAAAGATAAAAGTTTAGATAGTTTAAAAAATTTATTAAGAAGAGAACAAGAAAAAATAGTTAGCAGTATTAATAACCTCAAACAAGATATTAAATATAGTACAAATAGAATAGATTATTATACATTTACTTTAGAAGAATAAAATGATAAACTACGAATATCTAAAATATTGATGACAAGAAATGGAAGAAATAAGATTAACAAAAAACCTTATAAAAATAAATTTAATTGAATATTTTAAAACAAAAGATATAGAATATTTAGAATATCTTAAAATAATATAGAAGACTTACAAAAACTAAGAGAAAAAACTAAAGAATATTATAGCAAAAACATTTAATCAACTACCATTTAATCACCCCTAAGATATGAATATCGATAAAACTAACATAAATAAACTCAAAATATAAATAAAAATAAAAATATGTAGAGAAATTAAGAAATATCCACGCACAAATAAAAATAGATCCATTGTATTTATAATAGATCTATTTTACCACACAAGTTATCTGCACCCCCTACAATTAGTATCAGAGTCTACGCTGTTTAAAGTTACGAAAGTAGTATATATTTGGATTTATTTGATTGATTTATTAATTATGATTTATTTGATAAAACTAGATTTAGATATTCCCCAAAATATTATTTAGATGAATAACATACAAAAATTATCAAAATATAAAGAATTAAAGCAAATAATATCTAAAAAACGTAAAGAACTAAAACTAAGGATAGAAAGACTACAATATAAAATAATTGCCGGAGTTAGTAAAAACTCAATAAATGCACAAAAAGAACAAATATCAAATTTAGAATCAACAATAGATAGTCTAGAATATACATACCAACATGATCTATTAACAATTAAATAAAAAATGAACAAAGAAGAATTTATAATAGATGAAAATCATGAAGGATGAAAAATAAAAATAGTATTTTCTAATCTAAGAAGAAGGTATAAGAAAATAGGTGAACATTTATATTTAATGTTAGAAAAAAGAAGAATTAAAATTAGAAGATAAATTGACAGTTATGGTAAGAATAGAAAAAGAAAAAGAAGAAATAGATAGAAAAAAGGAAATAGAAAAAATAAAACAACAAGCTACAGAAGAAATACAAAAAATAGAAGAAACTAAAAATAGTAGGATTGCTGAATTAGAAAAAGAACTACAAAGGCTAAAAGATTTGTATGAAAAAAGACAGAAAGAAAAACAAGAAAAAGATAAATAACAAAAATTATTAAATAAGATAAATCAATCTAAAGAAAAATTAGAAATAAATACAATAGATGTTGAAGAAATAGATAATTATGATTCAGAAGATAGTGAAACATATACAGAAATCTTAACAAATACAAAAAATTTAGAAATCAATGAAAAAGAAGAAGTAATTAATGAAGAAGACTTAGAAAATAGAAACACGAAAATAAATATTCTTGATAAAAAAAAGATGAAAATATAATATCTAGAACATCAGAAATAAGAAAACCTACATATTGTAAGAATAAGTTTAAAAGATATACTCTAAAGGATGAATATGACAAATGGACACCAAAACAAATAGTTAATAAAATTTATAACTTTTTAGACTTAGATTGTGTAATAGATACAGAAAAAATAATAAAATTATGGATAGGGTATATGACACAACAATTATTAGATAATAATATAAATGTAACAGATGCACCAGAATATATAGAAAGTACACTAATAGGAACAATAAAATTATGATTTTCAAATCTAACTGAAAATAGTAAAAGGGTATTAAGAACTGACAAACCTACAGAAGAAACATCATCAACAACTACAACTAAATTAACACCTATAGAATTATTAAAAAACTATGAAATAGCTATAAAAGACGAATTTAGCAGCATGACAACAACAGAAGAACAACAAAATAAAGAGAAAGATATAAATAGTAATTTAATGTTAGCAATATGTAATATGTATTACATAGATGAATATACTTGCGCATTTAAAGAATATTATTATAAAGGAACATATAATACAGAAGAAAGTAAAGAAATAAGAAAATTATATTTTAGTAAATTACGTGAACCATTTAGTTCAAAAATAATAAAAATTTGGGATGAAGCAAAAATAGTAGATACTCTAGGAGCAAGAATAAAATTTTTACAACAGTGGTATAGAAACCTATGTGAAAAATATAGAGAAGAAATAAAAATGGAAAAAACATTAATAAAAAATTTAGCATGTTGCAAAGATAAAATAGCACATCAATTGGATGCGAAGAAAGATATTATAAGAAAAGAAAAAGACATAAGAAATATAAGAAATGCAAAAATCAAAATATAAATATAAGAAACCAAGAAAAAGATATTATGTAAAAAATTATAAACATAAAAGACCATATAGGAAAAAGAAATCTATAAAAGAATCTACTTGTTATAATTGCGGAAAATTAGGACATTTAGCTAGAGATTGTAAATTACTTAAAAACCCAAAAAATAAATAAATATCAGAAATAAAAATAGAAAATACAGAATATATACAGATAGATTATATAGATTACGAATTAGAAAGTGAAGATAGTATATATGAAATTTAAGAGAATGGAACAGATAATGAAATAGATAGTGAATTAGATGAATTAAATGACTGAAGAAGATATAAGAATAAACCAAATAACTGAAGAAGATATAAAAATAATAACAAAGGAAGAATATTTAAATGAAGAAGGAACAGATCAAAAAATAATATTTAATGGTCATATATTTGATGAAATAAAAGGAATATAATTAGATTTAAGTGTAGAAAAAATATTTAAAATACCAACAATAAAAAACATATTTAGTAGAAGAAAAGAAGAATATTACGTAGTAAGTTAAAAAGAACATATAATAGACTGTAGATATGTAAAAAGAAGATCTAGTATACCACTAGTAACAAAAAGAATAATTAATAAAGAAATAAACGATATAAAAAGTAAAGACCCAATAAAATATGTACACCTTGGAGGAACAGAGATATTGATAAAAACATGTTTTAGAGAAGAAATAGATACACCAATAGAATTATACCTAGCAGATGATAGAATTATAAAATCTATAGAAGAAAGTATAATAACTGCCATAAAAGGAAATTTATATACCAAAAATTTAAATTTATAATAAGTGCAAATTATTCAGTAGCAATAACAGATAAAAATATAGATAAATCATTAGTATTATATTAGAAGATATCAGGAATAAAACTAACCCCAGGAAGTAAAATATTTACAGCAAGATATAAAAATCTATATGTATGTTTAACAACAACACATAAAATAACGGGAAAAATAAAATTAACAAAATACAAATAGAAAGTCTTTTCTAACAATTTGTAAAAACAATTGATAATAATGATTATATTTATAGAGACATAGATATAAAAGAAAATTTAGAAATAATAAATGATAGAATAAGTACAACAAAAAGAATAGATTATGAAAAACCAGAATCATCAAGTTCATCAAAAAGAACAAGTTATGAAACAAGTTCAACAACTAATTTAAATCAATATTACATAACAGGAACAATAAATGAAAAAGAATATTTAATACTCTTAAGTACAGGACAAGAAGAAAATTATATAGCAAGATATCTAATAAAAAATGAGGAAATAAAATCCGACAATAATATATGCCCAGATCTACCAAGAAGCTTAATAAGCACTAACAATATAGCAACAAAAAATAACAATAGGAGTTAGAAAAATAAAAATAGAATTTGAAATAAAGGAAAAATGCAAAAAGCAAACATAATATTAGGAATAAAATGGCTAGAACAAGTAAAATCATATAATATAGAGTATACACAATTATCTATAACATATAACAGAGAGAAATTATTCTTAAGAAGAGCTTTAACATGATATGAAAATATATGTAATGAAGATAGTAGTAGAAGGATATTACAGTAGATATTATATGCCTATGATAGATACAGGAGAAGAAGCTAATTTATGTAGATATAATTGTTTACTAGAAAGTAAATGGGATAAATTAAAAACACCAATAATAGTTAAAAGATTTAGTAACAAAGGAAGCTTAATTACTTATAAAGCTAAGAATGTAAAAACACAAGTATGGGATAAAATATTAACAATAGAGGAAATCTATAATTATGAGCTAACATCATAAGATATACTTCTAGAAATGCCGTTTTTAGTTAATTATACCCACATATAATAACTAGAACGGATTGGTGGTTTACAACACCATGTAAACAGAAAGTAAGAGCAAAAAGAGTTACTAATAAAATAAGAAAGAAAACTGATTGGATAGAAGGAAGTGAAAAAATTACACAAAAATTAGAAAATATAAAAAATACTGAAGATACAATAGAACTAGTCGTATTTTCAATAAATAAAAAGAAAATAACTATATTTTCAATAAGTAAGATAGAAATAATTAAGGAAATATTAGAACAATTATATAGTGAAGATCCATTAAAAGGATGGGCAAAACATAAAACTACTATAAAAATTGAACTAATAGATAAAAATAACATAATAACTCAAAAACCATTAACATATAATTTTGACGATCTAAAAGAAATTAAAATGCATATAGATGAATTATTAGAAAAATAATATATACAAAAAAGTAATAGTAAACACAATAGTCCGGCATTTATAGTAAATAATCATAGTAAACAAAAAAGAGGTAAAAGTAGAATGATTATTGATTATAGAAATTTAAATGCAAAAACTATGACATATAATTATCCAATACCAAACAAGATTTTAAAAATAAGACAAATAAAAGGATATAACTACTTTAGTAAATTTGATTGTAAATCAGAATTTTATCATTTAAAGTTAGAAGAAGAATAGAAAGAATTAACCACATTTACGGTACCACAAGGATTTTATGAATGGAATGTACTACCATTTGAATATAAAAATGCACCAGGTAGATATCAACATTTTATTGATAGTTATTTTAAAAAATTACCTAATTGTATAGTATATATAGATGATATACTATTATATACAAAAATCAAAGAAGAAGATTTAAAATTATTAGAACAATTTACGGATATAATAGAAAAATCGGGAATAAGTTTAAGTGAAAAGAAAGCTAAAATTATGAAAAACAGATAGAATTTTTAGAAATACAAATAGACAAAAGTGGAGTAAAAATGCAACAACATATAGTACAAAAAATAATAAATTCGAAAGAAGAATTAGATACAAAAAAGAAATTACGATCATTTTTGGGATTAGTAAACCAAGTAAGGGAATATATACAAAAATTAGCAGAAAATCTAAAGCCTTTACAGAAAAAATTTAAAAAGGATGTAGGATATAATTATAACGAAGAAGATAAAAAACAAGTCCTGAAAATAAGAACACTTTGTAAAGAATTACCAAAATTACAATTCCCAGACGAAAATAGAAAATTTATATATATAGTAGAAGAAGATGCTAGTGAATGTAGTTATGGAGGAGTACTTAAATATAGGTATGAAAATGAAAAAATAGAACATCATTGTAGATATTATTCAGGAACGTTTAATGAAACAAAAATAAAATGGGAAATAAATAGAAAAGAATTATGTTCATTATATAAATGTTTATTAGCATTTGAGCCATATATTGTATATAACAAGTTTATTGTACGAACCGATAATACACAGATACGTTGGTGGCTAAAACAGAAAATACAAAATTTAGTTACAACAAAAGAGATTTGGAGACTAGTATTGAATATATTAAATTTTACATTTACAATTGAAGTAATTCGTACTAACAAAAACGTTATTGTAGATTACATATCAAGACAAAGCTACACAAACTGATATAATAGAAGATGATGCTTTAGAAAAGATATTCAAAACTCTAACTAAGCTTTCAATGAAAGTGGACAGTATGGGTAATGAAATAGAAAAGCTAAAGACTAATGAAGATAAACTGAAGTCTGTAGCTATAAATCAGCTAACTCAGCAGTGTACAGAGCTATGTCGATCGGAAGATATTAAAATTCCAGAGCTAGAAAGAGACGTTGGGACACTCCGCAAAACCCATAACATTTATCAATCTACAATTTGAGGTACAAGCAAAGGAGTTATTGGACAAAGATACTAGAATATGAACTTAAATAAGACATTTGAAAAACCATTTACATCAAAAATATAAAAAGACCTCTTGAACATACCCCCACAAATTACCACATATCGAGATAGTTTGAACCAAGATAAAAAAGTTTATAACTATACAGCCCAAAAATACATAGAAAATATCTACCGAGTACAAACTTTTCTAAACCTTAACCCCAGAGCTACAGATATCAAAGAACCCAACACAAACTATATAACTTAAAGATTACAAGGTCACAAAAAGCTAATTGCACTACCCAAAATCAACCCAAGCTTAATAAAAACTTGTTTTGATTATGGATTATTAAATACCATATACACCCAAGATGGAGAAGAACTATCAGCTATGAAAGAATTACAAAAAATATTCAACACCTATAAAAGAGTAACCAAAGGAAATCTATTTTATATAAAGTGTTATACTGCACCATCAGAGATATTATACGACGAGATAAAACCAGTTATACAAGTTGTAAAAATAGGATTAACCAAAGATATGATTATACCAAAAGATATTGTGCAGCAGCCAGAGATACCCAGAATCGAGATACCTAATTTTTATGCAAACAAATGACTTATTGGACTAGCTATAATTATTCAAAAACTAGCAAACAATTATACCAATGGAAATCGAATATAGAGCTAAAATTCAAGAGACCATCAGATGATTTATTCAAATTCAAAAGAATTACGACAAGCAGATATGGAAGATGTTAGACAATGGATAATGACATTACTTAACCCAGAAAAACAATCTACTGCAAGAGCAGTTAAGAGAGGATTTATTTCAGACGGATTATTGACAAGATATTGCAAGATAATTGGACACAAATATCCAGATCATCAATGTTCGAGATGTAATGGAGAAGATAATATTATCCCAGAAGTTCGGCTAGAATAAAATAAAAAATCAAGAAGATAAGCATGCCAGTTGGAAAGAAGATAAAAAACAGCAGATATGACATGAAGAAGATATCATCAAAAAAAATAATGGAGATTAAAGACAAGCTATAAAATTGTGAAAGCGACATGTAAAAAACTTTTACAATTTTCTTTACGTAAATTATTAGAATTGTATAGGTTTTTGACTATTATTAGTATAAGCTTTAATTAGTTTTTGTCTTTTTAGAAGACTTTTGCAAAGTATAGCAAATTAGGTTAGGTAGATAATTTTTGAAGACTTTTTTGTAAAGTTTTAGAAATGTGTAAAATGAGGAAGTAAAACTTTTGTAAAGTTTCAGATTATAAATAAAAGGCATTGAAGGCAAAAAGAAAAGTAAGCCTTCATGCGTTGAAGCAAAAAACTCTCTCTTGTCTACAACAAATATTTTTCTTATGTATTAAAAAATAGGTATATATTTCAATGGAAAAATCTATAGAGGAACAAAACTTAGAATTATCAAACCTACCAGAATAGGTATATTCATTTACTATTATGAATAGCTAAATTCATAAATTCCTAACAATCATAATATGATAAAATAAGTCCATGTTAGTTGCTTTATAGTAGAATAATTCGAAAAATAGTATGTTAATAGGTTCATTAGCAAAGTGGAAAAGAAGAAAAATCCCTAAGAACTATGCCATCCTAAAGGTGAAACCGGTGAGGCAAGAAAGCCGTGATAGAGGAGTAACCAGAGTAGAGGCCCTGTTTAAGGGAAAAGTATTTGGATTATCATGCTAATAGTGACCGACGAACATGTTATTTAAGAATAATCTAGTATATAGTAATCTAAAATGATCATTTTTTGTTATGTATATGATTGGAAGGAATATTTTGATAATAGCATTTTATGAAAAATGAATAATTATTTATCTGACGAAATGGTAGATAAATTTAAAATACTTATTTTGTATGTGCTTAAGGATGTAGAAATAACAGATATAAGAAAAATCATATTAGAAAGAATATTTGGTAAAGATTATGTGACTAGAGTAAATTACATACCATACCTACCTAACTACTCTTACAAATACTTACGTACACACCAACTATGATAAATTACGTATATCTAGAATTTTGAGAAAAAGATATGAGAAACATACAACTAGTAGAAAAATAAATGAAAACAAATTTAGAAAAACTAAAGATATAAAATATATAGAATTTCTTAATGAAAATATGCAAGAATTATTTAGACTAAAACAAACAACTAGTAAATATTATGAAAAAACATTTAATCTAAATGACAGATGATATTGAAATACTTGTTCTATATATACTTAGAGATATAGAAATTATATATAAAACAAGTATTTTAATATCATCTGTCATTTAGGCTTGATTAAATGCTTTTTCATAATATGAAAACATCTGATGCATTGAATTAAAATTGACTAGTTGCTCCATGACCAACCTAATGGAGTCAATGTTAGTACATGTGAATACAATTATGACCTCTGCATAGGCTGGATGACTCAATTTTGAGAATTATGTTTCCAAACCAAAGCCTTGTGGGCAATGCGATTTTATTAAATTTAAATTCTTACAAAATTCGGATTATATTAAATTCAAATATATTAGTCCCAAATAAATATTGCGGATTAGTATAATTGGATTAATTATTTAAGTCCAAACATGTATGGATTTAATTTAATTCCATTTTTTATTTGGCTAGCCCATTGATTTAGGCTACAAATGATGAACCCACTTTAATAAGCCCAAGATATTATCATATTCTAAAAGCCCAAATAAGCGTCACATGCCAAATGACGTGGCATGCCAAGTCAAGTGAAGGAGCCAATAGGACCATGCCACATGTCAAAATGAAGCAGCAGACCCATGAAATAAAAGCCCATAAAAAGCGCCACATCACTTGAATTTGATTGGTCAAAGGAAGTCCATCTTCATCATGACGCTTCCCTTTTCACAACTATAAATAGGCTTCTCATAATTCAAAAAAGCGGAACCCCCAGAACTCTAACAAGTAGCAAGAGAAAGCTCGTGGATCAAACGCGTAATTTCTCTAAAAGATCAAGTATCCAAATCAAGTTCATCAAGATTCAAGATTAAGACTGCAATATTCAAGAACAAGCTAAAAAGCCCTTGAATTCAAGCACAAGTCAAGATCAAGTCCCTCAAGTCCATCAAATCAAGTTCAAATTCAAGATCAAGCTTTAATTAGCCCTTGAATTTATATTTGAAAATACAAATCAGAGGATTCATAGAGATTGTAACACTTGCATTGATATCAATAAAATCGATTGTTGCAATATTTCTCTTGTCTCGAATTATTTACTTTTTTCAGTCTTGAAATTTTAATGTCCAACAAACCTCTGTATAAAACATTATAGTATAATTATTTTAGAGTCTTTGAAAGTACATCAACATCTGATTAAAATAATATAGGGGAAAAAGGATCCCCTGCTTCACATCTTGTTGAGCAGAAAAAAACTAATTTTTACCCATTAAATAGCATGGAGTATAGTTATTTGGAGCAATCTCTTTACCCGGTCAATGAAAAACTCATTAAATCCCATCTTACTTAGGAATTTAATTAGGTATAACTAAGACATTCTATCATATGACTTGGTCATATCTAATTTGATAACAACATTTTTAGGCTTTCCCCTCTTATACCAGTTACCATATCTTGTGTCAGTAACATATTTTCAATGATGCATCTTCCTTGCACAAAACCTACTTGATTTGGAGAAATTTATTTCGGTATGATACATTCGAATCATCCATGAACAACCATATACATAATTTTTTTCCCTAAAGTTACTTTGACTGATAGCTATAAGATTAAAGAAAGTATGGACCAATTCATTTTTAGGTACAACACTAAGTTTGTGTAAGTAATGGACTTTGGTAAAGTTCCTCAATCAAAGAAAGATTTTACTATATTAAATACATCAAACCCAATCATAGTCAAAGAAATCTAAAAAAACTTCCTTGTTAAACCATCTGGTCTACTTGCATTTGTACCATCTATTTTAATCATTGATTGCTTCTCCTTCTCATAAATAAGAAGAATTGTCAAATTCTGATTATCCTAACTAGACACCATATATGGAATAGAAGTCAATATTGGATAATCAGAACCTTTCCTACCTTGAGTGAGTTGGTTTTGATAGAAACGTTCATCCCATTGTATGTTGCTCCTCATTCTTTAGCCAAACCACTTTATTATTGTTAATCCACTTAATCCGCAACCTCTTTCTTATACCCTTTGAAAGAATATTGAAAATGTTTGTATTTTTGTCACCTTAAGTATCGTAAATGATTCCAGCCTTTTGCATATATATTTATTTTTCAAAATGAACATATTTTTTAATTCTGCTCGTGTTTGTTGTAAGATAAATTATATTGATTGCGGTAGGCTTTACAACAAATAGTTATTATTTGATTTTAATGAACTCCTCCCTTATCATTAGTTGTTTTAATATATTTGCAAATATGTCCTTCCTCCAGTTAGACTAGGCCTGCTTCACCCTCTAATTGAATATTAAAAAAGGATGTCCCTCGTAGTCTACCACATAGTTTTGTTCAACAATACATAGAAAATCAGCTTGTTCTATCAAAAAATTCAGGAACTTAAATGGTTTATTAACAACTTGGTTATATGATCCCATAGAAATAAGCATTAGAGAATGGTCTGACCTCTTTCTATCTTGAGTCTCTACTTCCTAGAAACCATAAGCAGTTTGTATATGAGAATTGACCAACACCCCATCAAGCATCTCAAAATACACTCTTCATCATTTCCTTAACTCCATCCTGTAAAAGGATTCCCTTGAGAATCCTCATCAAATAATTTAGTTAATTGATACACCATTTAATCTTTTTACAATCGTGAGGTAAAATAAGCAAACCCACATTTTTCTACTTATCAATTAGCACCATATTAAAATCTACCCCAACTAGCCAAGAAAGTGTTTTTGTAAAAATATTTAGTAATGTTATCCCAATATTGCCGCCATTGTCCTGTGTTACATTTTTCTTATATCAATGTACCAATAAAATTCTCTCTAATTTCTTGTATGCCGAGTTTTACTATAATCTATTGTTCTGTATCAAGCATCACTCCCACTCCTATATCCTCTCTTATGAAGAACCATATCTTTCCATTTGTTGTTGCTCCTGTTTTATGCATACCTGGTATCCTTTTGTGCTTGTGAATACATCTTGATTGTTGAAAATGTTCGTTCAAAGCTATTAAGTTAAATTGATGATGACTATTAAACATTAGAAGTCTGTTAAAATCCTTATGAGTATTAAAAGACCTGATATTCCAAATAAAAGCCTTTAACCTCCTAAAATGTTAGGCTTCATGGTTGTCACTCTTGTCAACATCCTAGCAGGATGGTTGTTGTGATCTACTTCTTTCTACTTTCTTTATTTTCCATCACTCCTTATGTAACGCCCCGAATCTGGTACCCAAAATGCTACACAGTGCTCATGACCACGAAGGATAACAAGTGACCCATTACTGATATCTGTCCATGAACACTACATAAAATACTGTATAAATGCGGAAATCAAGGCTGTAAGGCCGTAAGGTTCAAAACTGAGACATAATCTCTGTTAAAAAATAACATCTGGGTCGGGTATGAAATACCTAAAACAACAGAAATAACTGTCTGAATATGCTAATCTGAAAACCTCTAAACTATCTGAATAACGAGTTGATGGGATATATCCCCAACTAACTCCAACTACTAAAATAAATTAATTAATGAGAAAATAAAGTAATGGTCATGTCCTCGAAGGATGAGAACTCACTGCTAACTCTGACGGCTGAGACTGGAATGCTACTGATGTTCTGGAGCTCATGCTTCTAAACCTATGGTATAAAACACCATAGCGCAAATGCGTCAGTACATTTGAATATACTGGTATGCATGTGAGGTAGGCTGAATACAAAGGGTTCACGTGCATGAACTATACTAACTGACTGGATAACATGAACGTGAGAATACATACATGAATATATAGTAGCTGTAATTGAGTTCGTGATAACATGATTACTGAGTCTGAGTACTGATAACATGAGATACTGATAGCTATATAACTGAAATAACTGATACTGAGCTACTGTATCTGACAGTTTAAGTTCCGATGGAAATAGCTGAGTTCCATACTATACTGAGTTGACTGTATCTGACAGTCATGAAATCTAAAAAACTATCTGAGTTCTTTTATTGAGACTGAATGGCTGTATCTGACAGTCCTGATCTGTAACTGAAACTCTGGGAAGTAGTCATCTAACCGACATGCCCCAAGTAAAGTAATATAGCTAAGGTGGAGTCCAATCTGTAACCCCAATTAGAAGGGTGTTAATACCGCGCCACTAGTAAGGACAAGCTATGGGAAACCTTCAACTGACAGTGTCCACAAAAGAGAACAGTGGGGTTCTCATCTGACAATGCTTATCCACCTCATCAACCCTCATTTGACAGTGTTGATGTCTCAACCTATGCTGGCTACATAGTTCTGGAATGCAAGGATGACTTCTAGAATCACACCCTCATTTGACAGTGTGTGTTCCCATCCTTGGGTTTACTCGGTGCTAATTCCTACTCCTATTTGAATAGACACTGAACATGATTAACTCAACTGGACTAAACTGAATTAACAAAGTTCCGTTGACTGACAAAATACTACTGAGATTACTAAGTCTTCCTGAGTCATGAGACTGACTGAATTCTATGGATCATGGCTTGACTGAGAGTATCTTGAAAACATGACACTGATTTTAGGCACACAGCTAAATTTTTGGGTACAAGTACCACCAGGACTCGATGAAAAGAAACTGACAAAGCATGAATTTCTTGAATAAATGACCAACATCAACAATCCATAATATAATAAATTGGAGATTTCATGAAGTACAAGTTCTAAAGCACCATAATGGCTACACATATATCTATAATTCATTGACTAAGACATTTCATCAACCACTGGACATGCATAAACTTGTACATAAATGGGGATTTCATATTATCATACTAGCATGGAACTTATATTTCATATAGGCATTTAATCGAACACATGGGGGGCATGCTTTGGTTATACAATCATCAACACATCTAATAATCATAGATACATCAATCAACGTGTAAATTTAAGGTTTTATCATGATTATTATGCAAATCACCACATACAAGGGTCAATCATTGGAATATGTAATTTCAAACATGAATCAAAACCCCACAATATCATGGATATGAATTTCAATTCAATTTAATTCATGAACATTCATAATTACACAAATCTTAGATTTTTTAAAAGAGATTCTTGAGCTTCATGGGTGAAAGGGACCCATGAATCAACACATGGCATAACTGGGTTGTGAGTTTCTTGAAGAACTTGAATTTCTTAATTTCTTGAAGGATGATTTGGATCTTATTCTTGGGGATTATCTTTGAGAGAAAAACCTAAGTTGATGTTGTAGATGGATAAAAAACTTATGACCCTTGATCTGATATTATTAGGGGTTAAAACGGGTGGAAAAGACCCAAATACCCTTTTAAAAATGACTTTAAAATAACTAAACTAACTATGTGAACGGTCCATCGCTGGGTTGATAGTACGTCAATCCTGACCGTCGCACCTAGGTAGATTAGGGGTTCACTATCTGTACTGCGATGACTTGGGCGACGATCCATCACTAGATTGACGGTCGGTTGGCCTGAGCCTTCGCCCTTAGGAAGAAAGTGGTCTCACTACCTCCACTGCGATAGTTTAGGTGATGGTCCATTGCTATCTCGACGGTCCGTCAGCCCTCATCGTCGCACCTGGGCAGTTTTGACTGCTTTCTATAAAACGGCTATAACTTTCTACCTCGATACCGGATTTTGATAAAATTGGTATCGTTGGAAAGCTAATTCAATTTCCCACTTAACAAAAAGTAAAAATCTCAAAAAAATTCCATGTATATAAAAGTGTATTAATCTTTAAAAGTAAGTTTCTAACATTCTTGAGACGATTCCAAGCTAGGTATAAGTACGGGGTATTACAATATCTCCCCCTTGAGAACATTCATCCTTGAATAAGACTGAGTGACAGGGAAGAAGATCAACTGACGTACATACTGAACATGAATGGAACATGATTTCATGACTGACATGGCTGATAATTAAATATATTATACTAAACACGAATATCTAATAGATGTGTAACTGATTCATGAATGCATGACTAAGTGTTCTGATGAACCAAGGTTCTCACAATAAAAATGTATGTCTGATGCATGATTATATAACTGAATTGATACATGAATGCATGAATGAATATGCAATGGTATTTAATACCAAGTTGTAATGGAATTCTGAACATAAAACTGAGTAAGCTTAAGGAGAACTGTTACCTTGAGCTTGATCTGAGTTGGCAGAGAAGAGGTGAGGATACTTGGTCCACATGTCTGCTTATGTTTCTCAAGTTTCTCCCTCAACCGACTGATTTCACCAATGAACTTTGACTAGAGGGACATTTTTGTTCCTCATTCTACGAGTCTGATAGTCTAGGATTTCGACTGGAATCTCTTCATAAGAGAGGCTATTCTGAACATCTATGCTCTGAATAGGGAATACGACTGCTGGGTCATCTATGAACTTCTTGATCAAAGAAACATGGAATACTTCATGAACTGAGGGGAGATCTGAAGGCAATTCGAGCTCATAAGCTACCTTGCTGAATCAACTAAGAATCTTAAAGGGACTGACATATCGAGGATTGAGCTTTTCCTTCTTGCCGAGTCTCTTCTCTCCCTTCATGGGAGAGATATTTAGAAAGATATAGTCACTAATCTCAAACTCGAGATCCTTTCTGCGGATATCTGCATAAGACTTTTGTCAGCTCTGAACAGCCCAAAGTTTTTTGCTGATCAATTGGACTTTCTCTAAGGCGCCGAATACTAAGTCAGGCTCTATAACTGAGGCCTCACTAACTTCAAACCAACCGATTAGAGATTTGCATCTCCTACCATATAGAACTTTGAATAGAGCCATCCGAATACTGGAATGATAGTTATTGTTATATGCAAACTCAATCAAAGGAAAGTGGTCATCCTAACTATCCTTGAAATTGCTTATATACGCCCTTAGCATATCTTCTAAAGTCTGAATGGTCTTTTCTGCTTGACCATCTATCTGAGGATGAAAGGCGGTACTGAGATGAACTTGGGTACAAAGACCCCTTTAGAATGCTTTCCAGAAATGAGAGATGAACTAGGTACCTCTGTCTGAGATAATAGATAACGGAACACCATGCAATCTAACAAACACTTTGATGTAGAGTTTGGCATAATCCTTGGCTGAATAAGAGGTATGGACTGGAAGGAAATGAGCTGATTTGGTCATCCTATCTACAATGACCCAAACTGAATTAGGTTGGCGACGAACTCATCACGAATTACATATTCACTTCTTCCTACTTCCAAGTAGGAATACTGAACTCCTGCTATAATGACCTAAAGTCGCCTCCCAGGACATCACACGGTGCTTAAGGCTACAAGTAGCCCCAAGCTAACCTTTTGAGCCTGTTTCAACTAATAATACTTATTTCAAGATGAAATAATTCAAACACGAGTACAGTCATATCATATGAAGGGAGATACGGAGAAAGTACTCGGTCCAAACGACCACAATACTGGAATTCTCAACACAATCACAATATGATAACTAGTCTGACAAAGCCTCTACTAATCCATAAATGAGAGAGCCATTGGGACAGGTCCCCAACTAACTCAAAATGAACTAAAAGTAATAACATAGTCTCTCAGATATGGAAATGTCTAAAGATAGGTCCTCGAACCATGAGGACTCACCATTGTAGGAATGTAGACAGAGGTACTCGAAAGTCACTGACGAGGATGGGATGGAGCACTTGAACCTACATTACAAGATAATGTAGCACATAGACGTATAAGTGGATCAGCACTTGGGAATGTACTGAGTATGTAGGGGTGCATACATTTATATAAAACAACATCAATACTCTTTAATCAAATCATGCATGCAATAAGTAATGACTCACATGGCTTGAATAAGTATAAAATGTAAAGCTTATGAATCATGTTGAATTGAGCATGTAACACAAATCTCGTGAGTCATTATAGTTTAACTTTGAAACATACTTGAAGGCATTTCATTCACTTTAGGAAAATATCCCATTTCAAGCTTTAGGAAAATCATTCTGTCTCACTGGAAAGATACTCTAGTTTAGGGAAATAACTTGTATCAAGGAAGGTTCTCTTAACCGACATAAACCATGCGAGCTATATGGAGTCCAACATTTTGTCCTCCTAAGGAAGAGACCCCACATTGGGGAGGAGTGTCATACTCTTGCTAGGGAGTATAACTTCAATTCAGTGACTACTTATCTTGGCCTCGGGCCTAATATCTTAGCCTTAGGCCCAAAATCTCAAACCGACGGTGGCACATATTTCTGGGGTAAGAAACCATAGTAACTTACCCAACTCGATGCTAAATACTATTCCCTTTAGTTTATCTCGCTCAACTCATGGAAATCCACTTTAAAATAATCTCATGGTTCATCAAGAACCCAATAATCAAATTTGTAATCTCATGTAGTGAACCACATGACCATTAGGTCAAAATATTTGTCAATAATCTCAGAATACTCTAATTATGGGTGCTTATAGCATAAGAGTTCATAAAATTGCAAATCTTAATTAGGGCTCAATAACCCATAGTTAAATCTCAAGTTAAAACTCATCAAAAGCATAATAGATAGCATATAGATTCATGACTCATGTAGAAATCTGAAAATTTCAGCAATTTGTCTCAAAACCTCAACATACTCATACACTTCAATATCTCAAATATTTCAACTATTAATTTCTCAAGGCTTAAAATCATGGGGTATAGACCCAGCTGTAATTTCTTCAGAAAACACATGAAAATCAGGCCATTAGACTCTCAATTAATAGGAAACATCAAAATATTGCAATCAATAATAATGGGTGAAAAATCCTAATTCAAATTCATGTTAAAATCTCACAGATTGTAGAAAATCATAGTTTAAATAAGCCTTTGGACACAAGGATGAAAGGATTACCCTTGTCCAAAACCCCATATACCTTAGATTATGATATTAGATGAATGGGCTTGCTCTAAACTCTTCTTCTTACTCTTGAGAGAGGGTTCTCGAAACCTTTGAACTTGAGGAACTCAAATCTCAACTCAGTTTATAGAATCCATGGTGAGTTCTTAGATTTCTTGGAGAAGGGTTTTAGATTTGCTTTTGAGGGAGAAACCCTAGCCTTTGGATGTTTTGGGAGATAATGAGGCTATCAGGTTTATTTGGAATATATCTTAGGGTTAAAAGAGTGGAAAGACTGAAAATCCCCTTTTAAAAATGAGTTAAAAATACAGAATGGGGCTGTGATGGTCGGAGCGATGGTCCATCGCACGTCTGATGGTCCGTTAGATCGTTCGTCGCATGTTGGACAGAAAATAAATACACCGCTTCACTGCGATGGTCTCAGCAACGATTCTTTGCATACCCGATGGTCCGTTGGATCATCTGTTGTATGTTGGTTAGGATGAGGCCACACTACATAAGCATGGCGGTCCCAGCGACAGTCCGTCGCATCATTGACGGTCTGTTATTTTGTCCGTCACACTTGGGCCAAGAAAGAGAGTTACTACCTTTGTTGCGACAGGCCAAGAGATGGTCTATCGTAGACTCGATGGTCCATCGAATTGTTTGTCACACCTGGATAGTTCTGACAACTCTCAGTAAAATGGCCATAACTTCTCACCCCGATACCGAATTTGGACGAAATTGGTATCGTTGAAAAGCTAATTCAATTCTCTAGATGAAAAAGTCAAATTTAAGAAATTCTATATGGTTTAAACACCAATCACTTGAGAAGTCACTTCTCAATCTTTTAGGACCAAAATTACACTTTACTTGACACACTCTAAGGCTTAGACTACGAGGAAACTTTGTGGGGTCTTACAATATCCCCCCTTGGAAACATTCGTCCTTGAATGTTGCTAGTTAGACTAGGAACACAGGAAAATAGAGTTCACATAGCTGAAGCAAGTTGCTAAAATAGGCTCAAAATCTCTCTAAACTCACGAATTCCTAAAAAAATGTAAGAAATATTGCATGAATAGATACATATAGCTGAACTTTAGATTAGAAGGGCTGAATTAAGGAAGAATAATACCTTCAGATTGATCTGAACTCACGGAAAAGAGTTTTGGGTACATGACTCGCATGTCTGCTTCTGCCTCCCAAGTAGCGCCCTCAACTGACTGGTTCCGCCGCAAAACTTAGGGAACCTCTTTGTTCTTCAGTCTACGGATCTATAAATCTAGGATCTCAATAGAAATCTCATCGAATGAAAGACTATTCTGAATTTCATAACTTTCTGAGGGATCTACTACAACAGAATCACCAATATGCTTTTTAAGCATAGAGACATGAAAAATAGGATGAACAGCTGACAACTCTGCGGGCAACTCAACCTCATAGGCAACTTTACCAACACGACTCAAGCCTCTATATGGGCCAACATAACGGGGACTAAGCTTTCCCTTTTTACCAAACCTCTTCACCCCTTTCATGGGTGAAATCTTCAAGTATACCAAATCACCCACCTCAAACTCAAGATCTCTTCTCCTCACATCGGCATAAGACTTTTGACTACTCTGAGCTATCTTTAACCTTTCTCTAATCAACTTAACTTTCTCCATAGCTTCAAACACTGCATCAGGCCCAATCATGGTAGCTTCACCCACTTCAAACCAACCTATGGGTGATCTACATCTTTTACCATACAAGGCCTCAAATGGTGCCATCCCGATGCTAGCATGGTAACTATTGTTATAGGAAAACTCTGTCAAAGGCAAATGCTCATCCCAACTTTCTTTGAAATCAAGAGCACATACCCTTAGCACATCTTCTAGGGTCTGAATGGTCCTCTCAGCCTAACCATCTATCTGCGGATAAAAAGCAAAACTTAAAAGAACTTGGGTACCAAGACCTTGCTGAAATGCCCTCCAAAACTGAGAAGTAAATTAAGTACCCCTTTTCAAAATAATAGATGAGGGAACTCAGTGTAGCCTAACTAACTCCCAGATATACAATCTAGCATAATACTCAGCTGTATAAGATGTATGCACGGGCAAAAAGTGCGCGGACTTAGTCAGCCTGTCTACAACAACCCAAATATAATCATGATGGCGATGCAAAAGAGGTAACCTGGTCAAGAAGTCCATATTCACCACCTCCCACTTCCAAGTGGGTATACCAAACTCTTACATCACACCACCAGGTATTTGGTGCTCTACCTTAACCTGTTGGCATGTTGTACACTTTGCTACAAACTTAGCTATATCCTTTTTTATACCATTCCATCAATAGATTTCCCACAAGTCGAGGTACATCTTGGTAGTGTCGGGATGAATAAAATACTGCGCGCCATGCGCTTCATCTATAATCCTCTTCCTCAGATCATTAACACATGAAAAACATAATCTACCCTGCAATCTCAACATGCCATCTCCCCCTTGGGAGAAAACCTCTACCTTTTGATCTTTAACTGTCTCCTTCAGTCTGACCAAACTAGGATCTCTTTCTTGCTTCTCCTTCACTTTCAAAACTAAAGAGAATTCGAAACTACTTTGCACCAAAGTACTTCCCTCAGCCGAATCAAGCAACCTAATACCCAATCTAGCCAGATAATGCATATCATGAGCTAACTCTTTCTTATCTTTCTCTACATGAGCAATACTATACATTGATAATTTGCTAAGGGAATCCGCCACTATATTGGCCTTGCTCGGGTGATACAACACACTCATATCATAGTCTTGTAACAACTCTAACCATCTTTTGTACCTAAGATTCAACTCCCTCTGAGTAAACACATACTACAGGCTCTTATGATCAGTAAGCACATCAATATGAACACCATAAAGATAGTGTCTCCAGATTTTCAAAGCAAAGACTACAACAGCTAACTCAAGATCATGGGTTGGGTAATTCTTCTCATGCAGGTTTAACTGTCTAGAGGCATAGGCTATAACCTTACCTATTTGCATTAACACACCCCCTAAACCAATTCTAGAGGCATCACAATACACCACAAAACCATCTATACTATCAAGCAAGGTAAACATAAAGGCTGAAGTAAGTCGAGTCTTCAACTCTTGAAAGCTCTTCTCACAGGAATCTGACCACTGGAACTTAACTTTTTTTTGGGTCAATCGGGTCATGGGAGATGCAATAGAAGATAAACCTTCAACAAAATGGTGATAGTATCCCTCTAGATCCAAGAAACTTCTAATGTCAGATGGAGAGATAGGTCTAGGCTAATTTCTTACAACTTCTGTCTTTTGGGGATCAACTCTAATACCTTCGACTGAAATAATATGACCTAGAAAGGCTGCAGACCTTAGCCAAAATTTACACTTACTGAATTTGGAGAACAACTGGTGACCTCTAAGAGTTAGCAAAACAATTCTAAGGTGATCTTCATGGTTAATCTCAGTATGGAAGTACACAAGGATATCGTCTTTGAACACTATGAAAAAAATATCAAGATATTGCTTGAATACTCGGTTCATGAGGTCTATGAGGTAGCTGGGGTATTGGTTAGCCCAAAAGACATAACTAGAAACTCAAAGTGACCATAGCGTGTTTGGAAGGCTGTCTTTGGAATATCACATTCCCTCACTTTAAGTTGATGATAACCGAATCTAAGGTCTATCATGGATAAATAACTTGCACCTTGCAACTAATCAAATAGGTCATCAATTCTTGGAAGAGGATACTTATTTTTCACTGTGAACTTGTTAAGCTAACGATAGTCAATGCACATACACAAAGAACTATCTTTCTTTCAAGTAAGATAGGTGCGCCCCAAGGAGAAATACTGGGCCTAATGAAACTTTTGTCTAAGAGATCTTTGAGTTGCTCTTTCAACTCCTTAAGCTCTGCGGGTGCCATACGGTATGGAGGAATAAAATAGGTTGAGTATCGGGAGGAAGGTTAATCCTGAATTCTATCTCTCTCTCGGGAGATACCCCAAGGATATCTTCCAAAAAAATATCTGGAAACTCATTAATAATATTGACTGACTGAAGAGTTGGAGCCTCAGACTTAGTGTCTTTAACTCTAACTAGGTGATAGATGTAACCCTTGGATATTAGCTTTTTGTCCTTGAGATATGAGATAAAATGACTCTTGAGAGATACCGATCTTCCAGACCACTCAAAAGCTGGTTCATCAGGAAACAAAAAATTTACCACATGGGTACGACAATCTATAGATGCATAACAAGAATGAAGCCAATCATTACCTAGAATAAGGTCAAAATCCACCATGTCTAACTCTATCAAATCCGCAAGTATGACTCTATGAAGAACAGTAACAGGACAATCTCTATACACTTGTTTAGCAACAACTGACTTCCCTACTGGTGTAGAAACTAGGAAGGGCTCAGAAATATTTTTAGGACTCACTTTAAAATTCACAGCTACAAGTGGGATCTTATTAGAGAGATTTGACCCAGGTTCAAACAACACATAAAAATCAAAGCAAAAAAAATAGAGCATATCGGTAACAACATCAGGAGAGTCCTCCTGCTCCTGATCGGATGGTGAGGCATAAAATCTATTCTGTCACTAATCGCCAGTAGTGCTAGATGAAGTGCCCTGAGCAGAGGCGTGACGGGGTATATGAGCTGGTGCACCAGTAGCCTATGCCTGAGGTCGGGCACTCTATTCCCCTGTCTTGCATAAGGAAAATCTCTAAGTCTATGGCCCTTCTTTCCACAACCAAAATAGCCCCTCAAATCTACAAAATATTCACCAGGATGATCCCTACCATACTTAGCACAAGGAGGATAACGGGGCCTATTACCAATACTGTTTTGTGACCTAGACATAAAATACCTACCCCCTTTCTCCTACCTGCCTCTAGGCATGGGAGCACTATCTGATAAAGGTACTGGCATAGATGAACGTCTCTTAAACTGAGAGTAGTTTCCTCCATGAAACCTAGGTTGGCTAAACTTATGTTGCTTAGATCTATCCCTCTTGTTACCCCTCACTCTTTCTCTCTCTCTAATCTTATCTGCCTTTATCTACTGGGCATGCATTATCAACCTAGCCAAATCCATATCCCTATGTAGTATCATAGTCCTACACTCCTTCAGTACCAACCCAGAAACACCGATCACGAACTTGCTCATACTAGCCCGGGTGTTAGAAATCAAATCAGAAGCATACTTGGCCAACTGGTTGAACTTCAAGCAGTACTCCTTAACAGTCATGGAGCCCTTCCTCAAGTTCATAAATTCTTCAATATTTTCTTCCACCATCTCAAACGGAAAGAACTTGTCCAAGAATGCATCTTACAATACCTGCCAAGTCATAGGAGCAACATTATCACCTTTACCCTTCATCCACGATACAACCCAGTGACAAGCAATGTTCTTTAGTCTGTTAGATGCCAACTCAACACATTCTTCCTCAGAAACATGCATCACTTGTGTGATTTTTCTCACCTCCTCAAGGTACAACTGTGGGTCCTTATCTATTTTAGACCCATAAAACTCTAGTGGATTTATCCGCATAAAATCATAAATCCTAGCCATAGCTACATCACCTCCCTACAGATTAGAAACTACATCCTGGTTATTAGCCTGAACATTGGTGGTGACTGCCTGGACTAACGCCTGAAAGGTATTTACTCTTCAGAGAGGTATTTTCTGAAATAGAAGAGCATAAATTATTAGATGAGAGGGACAACTGTAGGCATAATACAATCTGTAAGAAGAAATAACTTTTTCCAAAAATGTTTTGTAGCCTCTTGCTCATAGATATGGCATGCTACACACCGATGATCAAGACTCTACTTAACGCAGCTTGTCAGAATCCCTATGACTCCTTAAAACCTTAGGCTTTAATATCAAGTTTGTAATGACCCAAAGCCACCTCCCGGGACGTCATACGATGCTTAAGGCTACAAGTAGATCCAAGCTAACTCTTTGAGCCTATTTCTACTAATAATACTCATTTCAAGATGAAATAATTCAAACAATAGTATATTCATACCATATGAAGGGAGATACAGAGCAAATACTCGGTCCAAATAACCATAATACTAGAATTCTCAACACAATAACAATATGATAACTAGTCTAACAAAGCCTCTACTAATTCATGAATGAGAGAGCCATTGGGATAGGTCCCCAACTGACTCGAAATGAACTAAAAGTGATAACATAGTCTCTCAGATGTGGAAATGTTAGAAGATAGGTCCTCAACCATGAGGATTCACCACTAAAAAAATATACACAGAGGTACTCGAAAGTCACTGATGAGGCTGGGACTGAGCACCTGAACCTACATTATAAGACAATGTAGCACATAGACGTATATGAGGATTTGCACTTGGGAATGTACTAAGTATGTGTGGGGGGGAGGGTGAATGTATTTATATAAAACAACATCAATACTCTTTAATCAAATCATGCATGCAATAAGTAATGACTCACATGGCTTGAATAAGTATAAAATGTAAAGATCATGAGTCATGTAGAATGGAGCATGAAACACAAATCTCGTGAGTCATCATAGCTTATCTTTAAAACATACTTGAAGGCATTTCATTCACTTAAGGAAAATATCTCATTTCAAGCTTTAGGGAAATCATTCTATCTCACTAAAGATACTCTAGTTTAGGGAAATTACTTCTATCAAGGGAGGTTCTCTTAACTGACATAAACCATGCGAGCTATATGGAGTCCAATGTTTTGTCCTCCGAAAGAAGAGACCCCACGTTGGGGAGGAGTGTCATACTCTTGCCCAAGAGTATAACCTTAATTCAGTGATCACTTATCTTGGCCTCGGACCCAATATCTCAGTCGTAGGCCCAAAATCTCAAACCTATGGTGGCACATATTTTTGGGTTAAGAAACCATAGTAACTTACCCAACATGGCGCTAAATACTACTCCCTTTAGTTTATATCGCTCATTTCATGGAAATTGACTTTAAAATAATCGCATGGTTCATCAAGAACCCAATAATCAAATCTATAATCTCATATAGTGAAGTGGATTTCAAAACCCCATGACCATTAGGTCAAAACATTTCTCAATAATCTCAGAATACTCAAATCATGGGTTCTTATAGCTTAAGAGTTCATAAAATTGCAAATCTTAAGTAGGGCTCAATAACCCATAATTAAATCACAAGTTAAAACTCATCAAAAGCATAATATATAGCATATAGATTTATAATTCATGTAAAAATCTGGAAATTTCAGCAATTTGTCTAAAAACCTCAACATACTCATATACTTCAATATCTCAAACATTTCAACTATTAATTTCTCAAGGATTAAAATCATGGGGTATAGACCCAGCTACAATTTATCAAGAAAACATGTGAAAATCATGCCATTAGAATCTCAATTCATGGGAAACATTAAAATATTGCGATCAATAATAATGGGTGAAAAACCCTAATTCAAATCCATATAAAAATCTAATAGATTGCAGACAATCATAGTTTAAATAAGCCTTTGGGTACAAGAATGAAAGGACTACCCTTGTTCAAAACCCCACATACCTTAGATTATGAAATTGGATGAAGGAGCTTGCTCTAAAATCTTTTTCTTACTCTTGAGAGATGGTTCTCGTAACCTTTGAACTTGAGGAACTCAAATCTCAACTCAATTTATAGAATCCATGGTGAGTTCTTAGATTTCTTGGAGAAGGGTTTTAGATTTGATTTTGAGGGAGAAACCCTAGCCTTTAGATGTTTTGGGAGATAATGAGGCTATTAGGTTCATTTAGAATATATCTGAGGGTTAAAAGAGTGGAAAGAATGAAAGCCCTTTTTAAAAATGAGATAAAAATACTGAACGAGGGCTGCGACAGTCAGAGTGACGGTCCATCACAGGTCTGATAATTTGTCGGATTATCCATTGTACGTTGGCCAAAAAATAAACACACTGCCTCAATTTAATGGTCTCAACGATGGTGCATCGCATACCTAATTATCCTTCAGATCATCCATCGCACGTTGGCCTAGATGAGGCCACACTGCCTAAGCACGACGGTCGGTTCCATCCTTAACGGTTCATCATTTTGGCTATCACACTTAGGCCAATAAAGGGAGTTAATGCCTTGGTTGCAATGGGCCGAGCGATGGTCCTTTGAAGACTCGATGGTCCATTGGATCGTCTGTCACACTTGGGTGGTTTCAACAACTCTCAGTAAAACAGCCATAACTTCTTACCCCAATACCGGATTTGGATAAAATTGGTATCATTGGAAAGCTAATTCAATTCTCTATGGTTTAAAAACCAATAACTTGGAAAGTCACTTCTCAATATTTTAGGGCCGAAATTACACTTTACTTGACATGCTCTAAGGATAAGACTACGAGGGAACTTTGCGGGGTCTTACACCTGCCTGGACCAACTAGGCTTCTAATGCTCTATATTAACCTGCTGATATGTAGTGCACTTATCCACGAGCTCTTCCATAAATCTCTTCATCTCACTTTACTAATAAATTTCTCGTAAGTTACGGTACATCTTTATGGCCCCTGGATGAATAGAGTAGCGCGTACCATGCGCTTCTGCAAGAATTCGCTGCCTCAAGTCATATACACATGGAATATACAGACGACCCTGACAATGTAGAACGCCATTTCCCCCTTATGAGAAAACCTCTATCTTTTGATCCTTGACTGACTCTTTCAACTTGACTAGACTGGGATCTCTATCTTGCTTTTCTACTGGGATCTCTATCTTGCTTTTCATTCACCTTAGAAACTACAGATGATTCTGAACTACTCTGAAACCATATATCACCCTCCTCTAAATCAACTAAGAGAACGCCTTGTGTGGCAAGATGATGGATTTGCTGATCTATTTTCTTCTTATTGTCCTCAACATGAGCAACACTACCTATAAACAATCTATTGAGAGCATCGGCCATAATGTTGCCCTTGCTCGAATGATAAAGGAAACTTATGTCATAATATTTCAAGCTCTCTAGTCACCTTCTTTGATGAAGATTGAGATCTTTCTTAGAAAAGACATACTGAAGGCTGTTATGATTTGTCAACATATCTACATGAACTTCGTATAGATAATGCCTCCAAATCTTCAAGGCAAAGACTACGGCTGCTAACTTAAGATCATGAGTAGGATAATTCTTCTCATGGGGTTTAAGATGTCTGGAGGCATAGGCTATGACCTTACCATACTGCATGAGGACACAACCCAAACCTACTCTGGATGTATTACAATACACTACAAACCCATCTAGACCATCTAGAAGAGATAAGACTGGAGCTGAGGTGAGTCGAGTCTTCAACTCTTGAAAACTCCTCTCGTAAGGATCTAACCACTAAAACTTGACTTTTTTTTAACTCAATCTGGACATAGGGGATACAATAGAAGAAAATGCCTCAACAAACCATCTGTAATAGCCAGCCAAACCCAAGAAACTCCTGATATCTGATGGAGAGACACATTTGGGCTAGTTTTTTTACCGCTTTAGTCTTTTTAGGATCAATCCTAATGCCATCATCAGAAACTATATAACCAAGAAATGCTACTAACCTAAGCAAAAAATTACACTTATTGAATTTGGTGAACATTTGATGATCTATGAGAGTCTGAAGTATTATTCTAAGATGGTCTGCATGATCATGCTCACTGCGGGAATAGACTAGAATATCATCTATGAAGACTTTGATGAACATGTCCAAGTACTGCTTGAACACCCAGTTCATTAAGTCTATGAAATCTGCTGGGGCATTGGTAAGATGAAATGACATAACTAAGAAGTCGAAGTAACCATACCGAGTATGGAAAACTATTTTCAGAATGTCACATTCTCTGACTCTAAGCTGATGATAGCCTAATCAAAGGTCTATCTTAGAGAAATAACTGGCACCTTGAAGTTGGTCAAACAAGTCATTAATTCTGGGAATTGGATACTTGTTCTTGATGGTAACTTTATTAAGCTGATGGTAGTCTATACACATTCTGAGAGAACCATCTTTTTTGCGTACGAATAAGATTGGTGCACCTTACTGGGACATACTAGGTTTGATGAATCCCTTATCAAAGAGATCCTTCAATTGCTTTTTCAATTCCCTGAGTTTTGATGTTGCCATTCTATACGGCAGAATAGATATAAGCTGAGTATCTGAAAGAAGATCAATGCCGAAGTCTATTTCCCGTTTGGGAGGAATTCCTGAAAGATCTTTGGGAAAGACATTTGAATATTTATTCACGACTGGGACTGATTTGAGACAGGGAGTTTCAAAACTAATGTCCTTAACTCAAACAAGATAATAGACACATCCCTTAGATATCATTTTCCTTGCCCGAAGATAGGAAATAAGCTGACCTCTGAAAGCTAAAGTACTACCCCTCCACTCTAGGACAAATTTATTAGGAAATAGAAACTCGAATATTCTATTTCTGCAGTCGACTGTGGTATAGAAGGAATGAAGATAATCCATGCCATGAATGACATCAAAATCAGTCATCTCTAATTTGACTAAGTCTGCTAAAGTGACTTTCTAACATATCATAAGCGGATAGTTCCTGTATATGCATCGAGCTATGATAATTTTACCGACTGGGGTAGATACTAAAAAAATAAATCTACTAAAATTTTAGTACTGACTCCAAAATCAACTACTATATAGGGAGTAACAAAAGATAAAGAAGCTCCTGGATCTAGCAAAGCATAAACATGCACCTGAAAGATCTGTAATGTACCAGTAACTACATCAGAAGAATTTTCTTGATCTTGCTAGGACTGAAGAGCATAAAGTCAATTTGGGCATTGCCCACTAGTAGCACTGGAGGTGGCACCCTGCTGAAGTGGGTGACTGGACTGAGTTGGGGAAAGTTTTTGCTGACCTGGATAACCTGACTAGGGATAATCTCTAACTTTGTGGCCTGGCTTGCCACATCCGAAACAGATATCGCTACTAGCTCTGCAAGCACCCTTGTGGTTCTTACCACAAGTCTGACAAAGGGGATTAGTTCGGGCATTGCTAACACTATCCTGAGGTTTAGGGCCTGGCACGCTATCCCTGTTGCCATTTGTAAATTTCAACACTAGAGTACTGGCTGAAGAAAGGTCTAGGACAACAGCCTATTGATTACTCTAACCTACTACAAAGTAAGATAAAGTGAGGGAGTAAATTCTAAATTTGCCATGAAAGGCATGCTTGTCCAAGGAATCTGCCTGAATGGGTGAAGGTACTGACTAATTTTCAGTTCTTCTTTTGATAGCCCTTTTAGGAGACATATTCTATAAATGAAATAGAAGAACGGATTAGACTGGGAGTCTACATTTGAGCTTATACTCACTGGCATAACATGAATACTAAAAGAAGGGAAATTGTTCCTAAAATATCTCATAGCCTCCTATCCATAAGTGTGGTGCACAACACACCCATGCACAAGACTCTACTAGATGCTACTTTTCAAACTTCCTAGGACACTATTGAATCTTAGGCTTTGATACCAAGTTTGTAATGCCACAAATATTATACTCGGAATGCTACACGGTTCTCATGACCCCAAAGGACCACAAGCTATCCCATGACTGATATCTAAACTTGAACACAACAAAAAATACTGTATAAATGCAAAAATAAAGGTTGTAAGACTATAGGTTCAAAACTGAGACATAATATCTATTAAAATATAACATCTAGGTAGGGTATGAAATACCCAAAATAACTGAAAAAACTGTCTGAACATGCTAGTCTAAAAACCTCTAAACTATCTGAATAAGGAGTTGATGGGACATGTCCTCAACTAACTCTAACTACTAAAATAAATAAATTAATTAGATAATAAAGTAATGGTCATGTCCTCGAAGGATGAGAACTTATATCTAACTCTGACTGTTGAGACTGGAATGCTACTGATGCTCTGGAGCTCAGGCTTCTAAACCTATGGTATAAAACACCATAGCACAAATACGTCAGTATGTTTGAATGTACTGGTATGCATGTGAGGTAGGCTGAATGCAAAGGGTTCACATGTATGAACTATACTAACTACCTGGATGACATAAATGTGAGAATACATGTATAAATACATAATAACTGTAACTGAGTTCATGATAACATGATTACTGAGTCTGAGTACTGATAACATGAGATACTAATAGCTGTACAACTGAAATAACTAATACTAAGCGACTATATCTAACAATCTAGGTTCTGATGGAACTAGCTGAGTTTCATACTGTTTTGAGTTGACTGTATCTGACAGTCCTTAAATCTAAAGAACTATCTGAGTCTTTTTACTGAGACTAAATCACTGTATCTGATAGTACTGATCTGTAACTGAAACTATGGGAAGTAATCATCTAACTAACATGCCCCAAATAAAGCAATATAGCTGAGTTAGGGTCTAATCTATAAACCTAAATGGAAGGGTGTCAATACCGCACCACTGGTAAGGACAAGTTATGGAAAACATTCATCAGATAGTGTCCCCAAAAGAGAATGGTGGGGCCCTCATTTGACAGTGCTTATCCACCTCATCAACCCTGATATGACAGTGTTGATGTCTCAACCTATGCTGGCTACATAGTTCTAGAAAGCAAGGATGACTTCTAAGAATCACACCCTCATCTGATAGTGTCTATTCCCATCCGTAGGTTCACTCAGTGCTAATTCCTACTCCCATCTAAATAAACATTGAATATGATTAACTAAATTGGACTAAACTGAATTAACATAGTTCTGTTAACTGACAGAATACTACTGAAATTATTGAGTATCCCTAAGTCATAAGACTGATTGAATTCTTTGGATTATGGCTTGACTGAGAGTATCTTGAAAACATGACACTAATTTTAGGAACACAGCTAAATTTTTGGGTACAAGTACCCCCAGGACTCGATTGGAAGAAACTGACAAAGTATAACTTTCTAGAATACTTGACTAATATCAACAATCCATAATATAATAAGTCGGAGATTTCATGAAGTGCAAGGTCTAAAGCACCATAATGGCTACACATATATCTATAATTCATTGACTAAGACATTTCATCAACCACTGGACATGCATAAACTTGTACATAAATGGGGATTTCATATTATCATACTAGCATGGCACTTATATTTCATATAGGCATTTAATCGAACACATGGGGGGCATGCTTTGGTTATACAATCATCAACACATCTAATAATCATGGATACATCAATCAACGTGTAAATTTAAGGGTTTATCATTGTTATTATGCAAATCACCACATCTTAGGGTCAATCATTGGAATATGTAATTTTAGACATGAATCAAAACCCCACAACATCATGAACATGAATTTCAATTCAATTTAAATTATGAACATTTATAATTACACAAATCTTAGATTTTTGAAAAGAGATTCTTGTGCTTCATGGGTGAAAGGTACCCATGAATCAACACATGGCATACTTGGGTTGTGAGTTTCTTGAAGTTCTTGAACTTGAAGAACTTGAATTTCTTAGTTTCTTGAAGGATGATTTGGATCTTGTTTTTGGGGATTATCTTTGAGAGGAAACCCTAATTTGATGTTGTAGATGGATAAAGAACTTATAAGCCTTGATCTGATATTATTAGGGGTTAAAATAGGTGGAAATAGACCCAAATACCCTTTTAAAAATGAATTTAAAATAACTGAATGAACTATGCAATGGTGGGTATGACGGTCCATCGCTGGGTCAACGGTACATCGGTCCTGACCATCGCACCTTGGCAGAATAGGGGTTCATTGTCTTTGCTGCGATGGCTTGGGCGATGGTCCGTCGCTTGCTCGATGGTCCATCGGTCGGAGCCATAAACCTTAGGTAGAAGGTAGTATCACTGCCTCCGCTGCAATAATTTGTGAGATAGTCCATTGCTAGCTTTATGGTTCGTCAGCCCTCATCGTCGCACCTGGGCAGTTTTGACTACTTTCTGTAAAACAGCCATAACTTTCTACCCCGATATCGGTATTTGGATGCTATTGGTATTGTTAAAAAGCTAATTCAATTTTCCACTCAACAAAAATTAAAAATCTCAAAAAAATTTCACGTATGTAAAAGTGGATTTATCTTTCAAAGTAAGTTTCTAACATTCTGAGATAATTTCAAGTTAGGTAGAAGTACGGGGTATTACACCTTATTATATTTAAATATATATATATCATCATTGTCTCCATTATCTTTGTTTTCTTCCATATCTTATTCTAAATCCTTTTTTTCAATATTTTTCAACATATTTTAATAGTTGAGTTCGATAGAAAGGTGATGACTATGGATGCATTACATATGTCATTTAGTACTTTCTTTGGAGATATTTTATGTAGAGGAATGACCTTATGATCCTTCATGATAAGTACTAATTCCTTATTTCTTTTTATCCATTTCTCTGTATCTTCATCAAATCTTATTCCCTCTAATATCTTTTCTTCTTTTTCTATATTATGTTATGGTTACTATATATCCCCTTACGAAGATAGTACTTGAAATTTACCATTTCCTTATGGTGTTAGTTGTGTATCTCCATTAGTTGACAAAACTTTCACTTTGTTTATCACCTTAGATTTATTTGTAATGATATGCATGTTAATTTATTCTTTGGTTTACTTATGGCATTCTAATTGAAATTACTGCACTAGTTCTATAATACTCTATTGAAATTTTTTGATAAACTTCTCTTCTTCTCATCTTTATTTTTTGTGTTTTGCCTTGTTACTCCATTTTTTCTTATAGAATGCCTTTAAGATCCATTATTTATTATTGGATGTTTGTAGCTGATGACTGACTTTATTTTTTGTAGTTATTCCCTTATATTGTTGCCTATTTTCTTCACCTTTATTGTTCTCAACTTCTTTTGCCAAAATTCTAAAATTAATAATAGTGTAAACCAACACTATGTTTTTGTTTGCACTTGTAGCTCTAATTATGTTACAAGTATTCTCCACACTGCCTTTCACCAAGTTACATGAAGGTTGATCACATACCACTTTTCCATTCGATAGAAGCTTGGGAAAGTACTTATTGTTGACAGAAAAGGCTTGTATACTTAATCATGTGATTGTTGCTTATCTTCTCTATCTTGTTTTTTCTTTCATTATCGTAGGCTAAATTTTTCTATATTTTTGTTGTTTAGTGCCATATAACTTACACACCTTACAATATTTTGGTGATACTAACAACGAACCTTTTTCTTTATTGCACATTTTGCTATTATAGTCTCATTGACCCTAATCATATGTGCAATTTTAGGTATCTAAGATGCCAAATCAAGTTTTACCTTTACCTTTGAATAGTAAGGGTTGGTTGAATAACTTGCCCACTGATGAAGCCAGTGAAAAGAGGGACTCCTTCATAATATATGTAGGCAAAATGTCAGGGAAATAAATCCATGCCACTACCTAGGTCATCTTGTCATTACGGGAGACTACCCCTAGTCGCAATATGATACTTAGGGTCAAAAGTGATCCCAAGCTAAAAATAGACTATCATGATGATAAGAAAAATAATATAAATCAATATATAATGAGTAGAAGATAAGCTAACACATAAAACAATGATAAAATAAAATAAATACGTAATAGCAAGACCCATAATGTCTAAAAAACAATCATGATAATAGTCTTGCTGATTGTTTGAAAGTCTCTACTAAGATGAGTTTCTAGGACAAGCTCCCAACTAACTCAAACTATCTGAAAACCAATATAACAATAAAATAAATATAGATAGCTAGTCCTCGAATTAAGAGGACTCACAAAAGTATTGTTGTTGATTATAATAACCCTGGATGTAATTTCCTATATCTCTACTCATTTTTTATATTTAGAGCATTCCTATAGCTAAACTAAGTAATTTATGACACGCTGGAACCGACAGTTCTGTTACCAGGTAGTTTATTTATTTTTGAGAGCCAATTCCCTATTCTGAAGCCTTCGTTAATTCCAATTGGCTACTGGGATAAAACATTAGTTAAATGACCATGCATGCCAATTCTAATAGTTACAACAACTTTCAAACATAAATTTTAGGTTTGGTGGACCCTTGGTTTGGGTTTGAGGCTCCTTAACATATTTCAGGATATTAGTTGGATGTTAATCTACTGCCAAGTGTGTTTGGGACCCACTTTTCATTGAAACAACCTCAGATGGAAACTTTGACTGTGCCATGGAGTTTGGATCATCGTATTTTATAGAATTTCACAGTTTGTTTTAGTATACGGGATTCTCGATGAATCTGTAAGGGTTAGTAATGACCTAGAAAAATTCCAACTCTCTAACTGGTACCTGATATCTGGTGTGACTGCTAAGGAATCCTTTTGGGCACTTTAGCAGAAGGTGATTTAGCATCCCCAACCCAACCAACAAGTATTGGTTTAGAGGCACCTGGGCGCTTTAGCAGCTAGCGCTAAAGTGGCCTATGGTTTACTTTAGCGGCTAGCTTATTATGTCAGATATCTTTTTAGTGGTACTAGGTGCTTTAGCGGTGACCACTAAAGCAATCCATTCTCTGATTTAGCAGTAGCCACATTCCTTTGAAGGGTATAAATAGCGCACTTAGCCCTATTTTCACCATTATTCTCCTATTTTCAAGAAACTAGAATCCTAAATAGCATGAAAACATTGGAGAAATTTTTGTGGGTGATGTTGGAGCATAGGGAAATTTTTTTTACACGATTCATCATTAAATTTGAGGTACGGTTTCATTAATTTTTATGCTTAAATTCTCCTTTTTTTTTTTTTTTTATCTAAAATCCCTAAAAGTTTGTTGACTTTTTTTTGGAACCATTATATTTTGGAATCCACAAACTTTTTAGGGTAATTGTTTCTTGAGCATAGAGGGACCTTGTGTTGGTTTCAAATTATGATTCCCTAAATATGCCCTGTATGGGATTTTTACATAGTTTTAGAACTAAAACACATTAGTAAAATCACAATTCTTTTACTTATGAGTAGATGGTGATTTTTATAGTATAGCAACTAGCGAAACTTCTAGGAAAGAAAAATTCATGATTTAACATATTCTTTGATTTTTTTGTCATCCAAGTAGTTTAGGTTTACCTTCTTCATAGATTGAGATATCTCATAGTATGATTATGATATTATTCTATATATTTGGTAGGATGTAGGAGTTTGAAGTATGAAGGAGAATATTTTGTTTAGTTGGACCGTGTAGGCTTTCTTGAAACTATAAACTAGGAGTAACTAGCGTAGTTATTCAAATATTAGTCGAAATGAGGCTTCTTGGCTCCTTTTTTGAATAGAAATTCCTTAATTACTTAAGCTAGGTAATATGCCTTAGTCATTCATCTTTAGGGTAGAATTGTCCTTAGTTGCTTAAGTTAGGTGAAATTGTCGTAGTTGTTATTATTTTAGGTAGGATTACCGTAGTTGTTCATGTTTTTGAAGGATTACTACCTTTGGGATATTTATTGATTAACTGAAATCTAGGAATGAACTTGGATACCTTATCCTAGTCTAGAGTAGAAGTTACCTAAAATGGATTTTGGGAATTAGAATGGCACCCTCTGGCTACCTTAGGCAAAGGATTATGTTAGCCTTGTAGACGTATTTACACATGATATAATCTTATTAATGTGTTGTTTGAAACTTGAGGAGATTGAATATATTTATTGAGTATGATAGTTAGGTATTGAAGGATTGATGCTAATTCTGGGTATTGCTAGTGTTATGACTTTTATACATGATTAAAGATATGATTTATAGCAATGATATGGCTTACATATACGTGATTATTGATATAGATTCCGTTTATGGTTAATAATATAGCCTATCAACATGCTTAAAGATATCGATATCAATGTGATTAATAACTAATGCCTTAAAGATATAATATGGCTTATAGATATGATTAGTGGTTTAAAGATATGATATGTCTTATTGATATGATATGGCTTACATATATGATTAATGGCTCATAGATATGATTGATGTCTTATGGATATGATATGGCTTATAGATATAATTAATGTCTTATAGATATGATTAATACCTTATAGATATGATTATTGTAATAACTTATGATTATGACAATTGATAAGACTTATGGGCTTGGTTATTAGCATGACTTTATAGATATGGTATTGGTATAGTATATTGGGTTAGTTTATTAGTATGGCTTGTTGATAAGATTTGCTGATATAGTTTATAATTATGAGTTCTAGTTCAAGTCCAGAAATTTAAAATGATCTTGGTAATATGAGTTTTGTTTTATGTCCGAGAATGAGAATAATGATGATGATACTATTGAGTTTTGTTTCAAGTTCTGCATTGGGAATTATGTATGAGATGATATGGTCTGAATGAATTTTAGAGTTATGGCATGATAATTGATAACTTATGGTTAAACTTATGGATAAATGATTACTTAGTTCCCGTGATTATACCCTCTAGGCTAATGGGGGCTTGTGTTAGATTATTTAATTTTTTGTACTTATTGTCTTATGGGGGCCAATCTTGTAGATATAATGGTATGAGCTTTATATTACTATCTCGGATGTATTTTTTTAATTTATGTACAATGGTGACAGATCTTATTTAGAGGTTTACCCCTTTTACCTTGACATAGCTTAATCTATCTTGTATCTTATCGTATTTATATCATGATTTAGATTGGTCGAAAGATTATGCCTACTGAGCACCTATGGTTTTGGTACAAATACTACACTCTTGTACCTTTTTGATTTAGAATTAAGTAATAGTTGTCACTGTTGATTCGACGTTTGTGCAGGGTTGATTTTTGAGATTGGTTGAGCTCTTGGAGTTGGAGTTACCCTTTTTCCTTCTATTAATCTATGTCTAGTATTTCTTCTTTGAGATGTATTTTATTTGTCTATTGAGTACTCAGTTCATTTATAATAGTTCTTGTACTAACATTACTAAATCTTGGGATGGTTGTTGTTTTTCTATCTATCTATTAGGCCTTTCTGATTGTATTATTTCTACTTAAGTCTTTAAATTGTTAATTTCCGACTTATAGGCCATTTTCTATCAAGTTATCCCAGTGTATCTAGATTTGGGCTATGGTGCAACTTACTTATTTGAGGGATGGAGTGGTTCCATCATGACTCTTAAATCAATTTATAATGAATTGGTATCTAAGCCTAGTTTTCACCTGTATTGTTGGCATAATTAAAAGTGTCTAATAGAGACTCGTGGATTTGAATGATGACGTCCATTTCTTATAATTGGGAGGCTATAAGACATTTTTATGAGTTCTTCATTCCTTTCACTTTTGTGCTAAGAGTCTAAGTTGGTTTCTAAAGCGTTCTTCTGGTTTCACTTTTTTGCAGCTGGATAGGACACGTTCTACCATTATACAAGATGAGGGCCTCGAGACCAAGCCGAGGAATCCTATCTCTGTTAGTGGATTACATAGAGGTCATGGATAACAGAAAGTTGTGTCTCATATAGGGGCAAAGAAAGGAGGCCATCCCCACACCATATTACTACTTCTAAGACAGAGATTCTTTGGGTCCAGGAAATGATGGGACTAGCCTAGGCTCCGCCAGGGTTTAATTCTTATTCATTCATCAGAGGTGATTTGATATAGATTTTGGGATTTGTTGGTGTTTCACTATTTGATAGAGCATAGTATACTGATTAGAGTTGTACTAAGGCGGGGCACCACCTATAGCCGTAGATCCTAGAGTTGAGGTCCCTCCTGCACCGGTAATTGTACAGCTAGTAGTTGTTTAGATTGCAATGTCTATCAATGGAAAAAGATGTTGGGTACATTCTAAAGATTGGTTCCCTAGTTTTTTTTGTGCACAATTCAAGTATGTGATGTTTCAGCTTTTGACAGAACATTTTAGGCCTTTTTCTTTGGATAATTGTGTGTTTTCAAGTAACTATTGTTGCATTTAACTGTGTACTTTAGTGTTTTCAGGATAAGAACTGAATATAAAGGATAACTTGGATAAACTGGGCAAAACAAAGGAAAAAGTTAAATGGGCAGCTCAAGCGACGGACCGTCGACCTTGCGACGAACCGTCAGCCTGAACCATCGCCCAAAAATACAAGATAGTGACACTGGACAGCCTACGATGGTCTAGGCGATGGACCATTGAATCAGAGATAAACCATCAGCCTAAACCATTGCCAAGAAATAGAATGAGGAAACACTAGATGTCATGCAACGGTCCAGATAACGAACTGGTGGCTCTGAGATGAACCATCGCCCTGCCCGTCGACCAAAAATAGAACATAGACTCATTGGAGCTCCAGCAACAGTCTAGACGATGGACCATCGCTTGACCCATCGACTTTAAAGCAGATAATCCAAGTTTGAATTTTAAAACCCCAGTTCTGGAATCATATAAATACCAAGTATTAGGGTTTATTCTGTATCTTTGGTCATTAGTTTCATACTTTATCCTCTATTGAGAGTTGTGTAACATTTTTCATTGAGATTTGCATCTAGAGATTGAGATCTGATTATTATTTTTTATATTTTCCATTTAATATTAAGAAGAACAATATTGTGACTTTTGTAAGTACTCTCTTCACGCCATTTATGAAAGGAAAATAAGTGATTAACATGAATTCCATAGGTTTACCCTTTGGGTTAACGTGTTGATGCCTTAACAGGATTAACTCTTATGAAAGAGTTATTGAATACTTCCTGAATCCTTTAAGTTCAAGAGAAGTAAAGGGTGAAACACTCATTAGGTTGAGAAATACATGGGTAATTCTTAGAATTCAATAATTCTTACAATTGAATACATAAGCTAGAATTCTAGCACAAATTAACAACCCTAACTGTTTGAACATCTTGGTGAGCATAACTTTAGTTAATTCATTCTTATTGAAATTACATCTACATTAACTCTCATTAGCTGGACCTTATGTTATACAAATACGAGAGAATATTGTTAACATATCCAAACCCTTTTTTTCTTAGGAAGCTTAGATCAACAGTCTAATAATAGTCACAAGACTTAGTGAACACAATATTCCTTATGGGATTCGACACCCAACCCAGATGGGTTCTATATTTGACAGCGACCTCTTACTCTCTCATAAGAGAGATATAATTTAGGTGTATCATTATGCATATGATTTTTTATTTCTTGTGAGGTTAGACTCCATAATTTTACCCTAGTTTAGACTCATGAGGGTGACTACACTTCTTTTAAATTAGACATGGTATTTTTACATTGGTGGAGAAGTCATCTTGATTCTAGGAAACTGGATCTTTCACTTTGTATAGACTTAGTTCAGTGAGATCTTCATAGAGAAGTACATGCCACACAGTCTTAGAGATCGTCCGAGGGATCAGTTCTCAATGTTGGAGAAGAGCCCCATGACTGTTGTGGAGTATGATTCTTGATTTCATGAGTTTTCTAGGAATGCTATTTCTATTATGACTACTGAGTATTAGAGGGTTCGTTGCTTTATCTTAGGATTAAGACTTTCTCTCACATATCTATACAATATTTGATTGATATAAGTAGGTCTTTTATGGAGGTTTCTGATCATGCTTATTTTATGAAAGAGATGTATTGGAAGGACCAAGGGGGTTGTGATAAGAGGACACGATATAAGAGTAGGTTCAGTAGGATCTATAGTAGATCATAGTTCATAGGTAGTGGTTCTCATGGTAGGTACCCTTCACATCATTCGTATTTGCATCAGGGTAAGTCCAGTAGACCTGTTCAGGCTATAGTTCATAGTATCAATGATGGATAGTCTAGCCCAAATAATTGTTCTAGCCAAAGTCCTATTCTATCTTTAAGGCATTCATCTTCTAGATATTCTAGTAATGGTGGTTATTTTGGGTCAGCCGTATTTCTAGTTTTAGTCTAGTGTTGATGAAACTCGGGGAGGTTGCACCACACAGTGAGGTACCAAGTCCCTTAAAGTCAATCACAGGGAATAAAATAGTATGACATTGGAAAACATAAAACATTTTAGGAAGGTAAAAATAAAATTATTTTAACGTGGAAATCTACTTGATCAAGGGAAGGAAAAACCACAACTTTCCCTCACCAGCACCTAACAATTCACTATAATTGAACTTTTGATTACAGACTCCAAAAGAACCTAAGTCTATGCTCCTCCTGTTTGTAATAACTCTACTACAAGCCTACTTTGACATATCTTTCAAGCACTTAATCACATATTGATTAACTTTAACAAATTGAACTCAGGCAACTCTACCAAAGCACTCTAAAGAAAGCGAAGCGAAATATTACTCTTATAATGAGAGTAATTCAATTACGAATCCTAACTCAACTCAAGAAAACTCACTCTTTTTAGTACATAAGAAATAAGAACATCAGCAATACTTGAGCAATAAAGTTGAATTGATTTTTCGCCTTTTGCAATTTCATCAATTCTGATTTTTGCAAATGCTACATCATTGAGAAGCATTCTTTTACTATTATAGTGGAATAATGATTAGGGTAGAAATATTAATTGGACATTTGTCCTTGAAAGGTACACATCTCACCTACGCAGTTGTTACTTTAGAAGACAAAACTGTGCAGATATTGTGACAGTTGTATTTTTTAATGACCACCCATGGACCTGGTCCCTGGTTTTATCCTGCTTATCATCAAAACAATATATATCAATTCTCCCCCATTTTCATGATGACAAACCTCAGAACATGACCACAGTTCTTTGAAGCATCAATTTTATTCACTTTACACTTTGTACTTTGCTTCCTTTTATTAATATAATATATCATACAAATTAGGACCTGGTCTCTTATTTTAAATTGACATCAAAAACTCAACTCATTTGATATATTTTAATATTCCCCCATCAATAAACATGCACTCATCAAAGTGCATTTGAGCATTCTCCCCTCTATCAATCTACCTTCATTCTTCAATACACCATAATTTCTTACCCATTTTTCCATTCTTCACATATCACCTATTATATAGATTTTCTTGGTACCTTGTTCCTTACACATTAGAATACACCCACACTTGATCCCTAGCTTATGAATTTAGTATTCCCCCTTTTGGTATCATTGAAAAGTAATAATAATAAATAAAAAATAAAGTAAGCACAAGATAGTTAACCCATGACCATTGGGGGAGCACAAACATGAAGAACAACTTTAAATTATATAAAAAACAAATGGAGAACACAAATAGAAGTTCATTCATTTTTAAGAAGGATCAATACCATTACAATAATACAAATAAAATATAAAACTATTGTCTTCAGAAGCCGCAATAGGGAAAGGAACTAGAAACTTGACTCAATAGGATTCAAGTAGGGGGGCCTAGGAGAGAAAGATTTTAGCAATAATTTCATTCAATAAGCCTCAGTAGCAAGGGCATCCATCAATTATTTTGTGAGGGTCTTCACTTAATCATTCAACACTTGTACCTTACTAGTAATTTCTGTTATATTACCTTAGAGATTTGCATTTTCTACTACAAGTTCCTCAGTGGAACCAGGTCCCTCTAAGGAAAAATTCTGGCTATGTATCTTTAAATGAACAATCTTATCATCTTTTGCAGCTAATTTGTTATTCATCTCCTCTGTTTCTCTATTAAAATTCTCCTGAGCAGTCAACAGTTCTAAAACTTGGGAAACAGTTCCCATTTTCCCTTCATTGCATTCATTCTCCACCAATGTTGTCACACTACACTTTTGTTTGACGATTCTTGGATTCCTTTTTGTCTCAATCACTTTGCTCCAAAGTGATCAAACATATTGTTGAAAAAGTATCCATATGGTATCCCATGTCTTCCTTTCTTCTTATTTATCATCTTATATATGTTCTCTATCATAAGAGCAACAAGTCTTATTAACTCAAACTTACCCAGACATTGTATCAAAAATAGATCAACACCAAAGGGAATAGTTCTTTCTTAGACCTGGGTAAAAGGACATTTTCACAAATTCATACACCAAATTTGAACTCACTTGTGAGAAATTTCACTCTTACACTAGCTATTGATATACCTTCTACTTTAGAAGCATTAATAATAAACTTAGTTTAGTATTGTTGTTTTACAATAGTTCCCATACCCATCATAGGCACATCCAAAATCCTTCCCAGTGCCTTCTCATCTAGCTTCATATATTTTCCATGTACCTATGTTTTCAAGATCAACCCATCTTTTGGGAAATCTATTGAATACTAGAAATCTATTAATTTCTCCTTAATAAACATGGGAACAGGTCCCTCAAGGAGGTGTAACCATCCCTGGTGCCTAACATACTTAATCAACTCTGTTATTCTAGGTTAATTATAAATTCTGGGATTAAATATTCTACAAGTCAATACCTTCTGAGTTTTAAAATTAGGAATTCTTGCTTCTCTTGATTCATCTTTATTATTTTCCTTTTCTATTCTTGTTTTAGGATCACTACTTGACTCTTCCTTTTCAACAATTTTTCTCTTCTTTGAATAAGGTCCCTAGAGACTATCTTTGTTTTGACAGAAATGTGTTTCTTTTTGCTTTCCATAGGGATACCAGGATTTGCATTGGAGGACATAGTCCTTCCATCTACATGAACTTCTTGTCTTCTCTTCTTAGTTAAAACAACAATATCTTAGTCAATATCCTCACTATCACAAATTTCTATATCTTTAACAATTTTCTCTTCTTCCACTACAACAACTTTCTTAAGTCCTTTTCTCCTTGTAGTGGAAGACTTTCTAGTCTTTATAGCATCTTCCAACACTTTGTTTTCTTATCCCCTAGTGGAATAGGGTCTAACAACCTTTACATAAGTATTTATCATCTTTTCCTGGCCTTTTCTTCCCCTTTGTTTCTTTGTAGACCACCTATGAGGTGTTTCATCTTCATACTTCTCATTTGGAGGTAGCACAACTTATTCATCATTTGTCTCTTTATCACTTTTACCTCATGTTTGATCTTCTACACTAACGGTTCTTTCCTTAGGATCATATACAAGTAGAAAAAAATTTTTGGCTACCTAATTTTCACTGCTAGAGAGATCAAAACTTTTCATAGGTAATTCATCATCACTTAGTTAGGAAAATATTAGGTTTGACTCAGAGGCTGTAGGAGAACTGGGTACTTGTAGGGTTTTGGTGACTTCAAACTTTTTGGGTTCTTCAAAAGAAATAAGGATTTCAAAACCTTCAAATAATTTTTAGTCAAATAAGGAAGAAGGTGATTAGGATTAAGGAATTTATTTTTCAATTCGTGAACCAAATTCATGATTTAAATCCTCTTCCATTGATAACATAGTTGTAATTTTAATAGTGGAAGAAGGAGTAGATTCAGTTAGGGATTTGGTTTTTCTGAGAAAGATTCCGTAAGCAGATTTAATGCAGGTTCTTATTAAGGACCTGAGGTAATTTCTTTTATGGAACTGGTTCTAAGGAAATAGATGTTTCATTTTGAGGTTGTTCAAAAGATTTTAAGTGACTTTAACAACTTCTAGCTCATTAATAAAGGTTGAGGAAAATGGAATTACAACCATTTTTAATTTTTTGAGAAAAAATAAAAAAAGTACTTATTTAATTTAGAGAAGAGGTAGATTGAAGAAGATGATATGAGTTAATTATATTGAGAATAAAATTCAAAGGAGTTGATTTGTAAATAAAGAAAATGATCATTTGACATTAAGAGGTGCCTTTTGAATAGTTATGCAAAACTCTAAATGGGTGCGAATCTTCACATTTACTGTGCATTGAACACTTTTGTTTAGATGAGAAAAGATATGTGGCTTTTTATACAGAAGTTGTATAATTTTTAAGGCACACTAATTGTCCTAACTTGAGAGACGGGGCATGGTCCCTCTCTCTCTTGAGTGAATTTTCCATATGTGTTTTCCTCGATTATTTTTTCCCAAGCTATTCCCATAGGTGTATACCTTTAAGGGTATAGTAATAGGTTAGACCATTAACTACTTACTTTACCAAGGGTATCTATCATCTTATCATAGCCAATTTTAGGTAGAGAACTGATTTATTTAGTAGCCCATTATGACTTGAGGAATTCAAGCCTCAACTTGTTTGTTTCAGGACATATTTTACCAATTTTTTTTCCAAAAAAATAGGACTAATGATTAAGACCTAGACATAGCATCTTCAAATAGCTAAGATTTCGTTTGAGCTTTTGAGATGAATTCCACTGGGATCAGGTCTTTGTGAAATTTTGAGTATAAACTACTTGAAGTTCTTCTGCTGGAGTTGGGGTCTTTGACTATGATCCAGGATCACCATTTCTTTAGTCATTCTCATCAGCATCGTTTGCCTCTTGATCTTCATTTTCACCAATATCATCCCTTTGAACAAGAATGAATTCTTTAAACTCATAATCTTCCTTAGTACCTGGATTAACTAGCTTTGGCATTCCACAGATTAGGTCTATTGAAATTAACTAGTTTAACACTAAGAAATTTAAAAGTTCCATGAGTCAGCATCTTTATTTTGAACAACAAAGAAGTTTCTTCCCATTAGCCACATATATATTTGATCCCTTTTACCATTTCCATATGAGACACCTCCACCTTGTAGTGTCATGAAAGAGAGAATACAGTCAGACATTCCAGATATAGCTTTTAACAATTACTTATAAAGAAGAAGGTTTGACTGCAATCCCTTTTGTCACATACAAATAGAGTCATTTGTTAGATTTTGGAACCCACTTGAGTTTGAGTTCTCAGTAGGACAACAGAGGTGTGATCAAATTTTTCTTTGCCCCTCTCTGTAATGAGAGCTTCTTCACATTTTACAAAGGTCTAAAATCTTTAGGATAGGTTTTCCCTTATTGGATATATCTAAAATTCATTATTCTTTCTCTATTCCTACTTTGACAATTTTGTTTTATGTGTCAATCTCTTCCATCGTGAGTGCACAAAGGTTTGTTGACCTTATTTTTAACGTATTAAAAAACCTTACCTTAAGACCCAAGTGATTGTGTTTTGTACTAATACCAAAGGCTTTTACCATTATTAACCCCTTTACCATTTATGTTAGAAATGATCTATGAGAATGTAGTCCATTATAGGGATTTTTTAGGTTCTTCCCTCAAACATACCAAGTCCGTTTCTAACTCCTAATTCTTTTGGAAGGCAGTCATGCGATGTTTTTAGAAATCCTCCAATTTTATTCAAACTTAATTTGAAACTTTGAGTCTTCTTTCTTCCGTATTCCATTTAAATCATCTACTTTCTCAGTTGACTCACCAAACTCATAATTTCAAATTTTAACTTAGAAACCTATTCCTCAATTTTAGATATTTAAAGAGTCAAAGCTATCAACTCAAGCTCCTGGTCTTTTTTTCTTCTAGAGCATTATTAATTTCATTATCAAAAAGCACCATCTCCTTTCTTTAGTTGACTTACTAAATTCAGATTTTCCAATTTAAATTTAAAAACTTGTTCCTAATATTTAGATATTTGGAGATTTAAAGTAATTAACTCAAGATATTGACTTTCTAATATTTTTCTAGAGCAATTTTTTGAAAGAAATTTCACACATAGAATCAAATAGCATATTTGCAAGCCTTTTTATCTTACAAGTAAAGTAGTTTTATAATTTTTCATTAATGTCAGAAAGTGTTACCTCATTTTTCTCTTCATCTTCAGTGTTTTCCATGAGAGAAAAAAAAAATCAAAGGTCACTTTCTCATCCTAGACTGAAACTATAAGAACATCTTCATGTTTCCCATCTTCCTAAAATTAACTGGAGGAATCCCCCAAAATATATAAGGCCTTCTTAACTACAAAGTCACCTGCAATATTTCTTCTTATCCTTATAGGGACTGTGTCCCTATTATTTCCTTTGTTACCTCCATACTTGAGATATTCTTGAAAATCTACTTAATGCATTGGACTGTCCTTAATAAAATGCTTAGGACTTACACACTTGTGACAAACTTTAACAAAGCCTCCCTTCTCGTTATTGCTTTCTCTTCTTTTAAACTGACCAATTTTCTGTAATGCCCTAACCATACTCTTTGCCAAATAGGCAGCATCAATGTGTTCGTTACTTGAATCTGATTTAGAAGACTTTAATGCCAGAGATTTTTTACTTTTTAGTTCCTTCTTCTCTTACCCTTGTTGCTTCTTTAGTTCCTGTGTCTGTAGATTTCCAATAAGCTCATCCATGGTGAGATTTTTTAGGTTCCTTGTCCAAGTGATAGCATCGACATTTCTTTCCTAGGATTAGGCAGAACCCCCACAATCTTCCTCACCTATTTGTACAAAGGAATCACTTCTCCTAAATAATGTAAAACATTGTTAATTGAAGTGAATCTTTTATTCATCCCTTAGAAAGTTTCTCTTTCTTTAATGATGAAGGTGTCATAATGTGTGGTCAACATATTAAATTTTGAATCATTCATATCAGTGGTTCCTTCATGAGTTATTTTCAAGAAATCCCAAATCTCCTTAATTGTTTGACAAGTTAAAATCCTGTTGTATTCATCTGGTCCTATGCGACAAAAAAGCAATTTCTTGTCCTTGTAGTTTTTCTCAAACTTTTTTCTATCTCCATTTTAAAAATCTCTTCTAGTTTTCTCCACCATTATTGTTATATCTCCTTTATTGATCTCCTTGCTAGGTACATAAGAACCATTAATTATTATATCCATAAGCTCATAATCCTTAGCAATAATAAAGTAAAATATTCTAGTTTTCCACCACCCAGAGTACTGCCTATTAAATCTAGGTGGTCTAGTGATAGATTGCCCATATTTGAGATTAGAGGGAGCATCCATGATAACCAAATCATTATTGGTGTTAACCTTTTAGAGTGTTCTAGCTCTGATACAAATTGATGAAACTTTGGGAGGTTTCACAACACAGTAAGGGACCAAGTCCCTTCAAGTCAGTCACTAGCATTCAAATAATAAGGCATTGGAAAACTTAAAATTTTTTAGGAAGGTAAAAACATAAAGACTTTAACATGAAAATCTCCTTGATCAAGGGAGGAAAAACTATGGCTTGCCCTTAGAAACACCTAACAATTCACTAAAATAAAACTACTCTAAATAAACCTACCAGTAGGCTTTTTTTTCTTCTTGTAATACCCGACAAGGCTGGAGGATGTTGTTATAAAAATTTTAATACTTGGAAAGGATGGAGGTTTACTATGATGATAATGGTCATGATGATGACAGTGATGATAGAGATGGTTATGAAGCTGAGATTGTGATATTAATTATGTACCTTGCATTTATTTTTCTAGGTACGTCGCCTATCACTAGTAAATGCCTATGACTACATCCAATATGCGATATTTTCATAGGTATGGGTGATAACTATGCACTGAGTTATTGTATACTGATTGAATCTTCTAAGCCTAGGCTGTGGGGGTACGTATAGGATCAGCTAGGTATTTAGTTATCAAAAATAACTAGTTACCTATGTTGTTAGTGATATCGTTATTATCATTCTTCGGATCATAATTATGGATAAGTTATGATATATTGCTCATTTATTTAGTATCGAGACTTAAGATATGTTTTTGTTCTCTTTTATCTTATGATTGCATCATCATGCATGATTGTTTTATGTCTAACTATATGGATTATAACCCTGAGTATGATAGTATTACATCCTAATAGGATTATAAAAAGGTCTTAAAAAAAGGACATGATGACTTAGGTTATTCTATGAGTTAACCTCATATTTATTTATATACATATCACACATATATATAACTATATGTAGCTATGGTACGACTGTATGTCCCTTCCTTTATTTGTTCATATTGTATTTTCATTGCTTGGCCATGTATGTTATTATATATTATTCTTTTGATCTTTATTCGTATATTGGATAGGATATATGATATAGTGTTGAGATTCCATAGTATGGATGGAATAAGATTATGCATCCTTATTACTCACTTAGCCTTATTTTGTTGGTCTATTAGAGATGAACAGGATGCTTGTTCCATATTACCTCATTGGCTAGTTATATGATTTATGGACTCTTAAGTGTAGTTTCTATTATTTTTATATATTGTATATATCTGTTCTTTCTTTGGAGCTCAATAGGCAGTTGCCTACTGAGTACCACTTATTTGGAACTCATACCATACTCTACAGCCTGTACATCATAGTATGAGTTATTATTATTGATGTGTGCATCATGTGGAGTAGTCATGGTTTGAGACTTAGAGTGAGCTCCTTAAGTTTGGAGTATTACTTATTTATATCTTATGTACTAGATTTGTATTATATTTGAAGATAAGTTGTATCACTGTAATTTACTTCGTCTATTTCACTTTTAGACTTATTTTATATTAAAGGCTCTTAACTAATACCACCAAGTTTTGGGAATTTATTATGTATTTGGTTCTCTTATTTCATCTATTCCACATTTTTTTTATTTATATATAAAAGTAGATTATGCCATCATTATAGTGTTATTAGTAGTCCATTCGAGATCTTGATTTGATTGTGGCTAGATAAGAGCTCATTTTAGAGAGTACCCAGATGTGGGTTAGTGTCAAGCAAAGTTAGTATGTTTTCCTCACCAAACTAGAGTTTCTTATACATGCTATGGTTGTTGGAAGGATGGATATTCTAATATAGTTTGCTCTCAGTGTCAGTTAGGCATCTATTTGGGCTTAGTTTGTGTTCTCACCATGTTGATGCTTTAAGAGCTACTATGACTGTAGAGAGATCGATTACTGGACTGAAGATTGTCCCTCACATAGGACTTCTTGTCATTCAGCTCATTCAAATCAGCCCTATGATGTTGTGCCATATTTAGTTAGAGATATTGTGCTTGTTGCCATATTTGATGATTTGATCGGTTGGTTTGAGCTTGGACCCATTCAAATTTATTCTTCTTATTCCCTTTAGGCATGTGATTATGAATTTCACCATGAAAGTTGTGATTTTATTTCTCACATTTAACTCTTATGATATGTATCAGGGTTTTCATACTCATCGATAATTATATGCCTAGATGAATTAATATTGGTTATTATGTGTATTATTATTGAATTCATGATTATGTTACTAATCTGTGGTTTATTTCTTTTAGTAGTAGATGTCATGTATCTTTACTGATATTTCTCATCATGATTTTAGTATTTGAGTTTGTGCCCCATTTATCTTGGTACATTGTTTTTAATGAGGTCCTTGAGTGGTACATAATATTGATGTTTATTTTGGTACAAATATTCATTATATTGATATGTATATTATTGTTGTTATTGCTTTCATTGCATGAGGTTATTGATATTATTCGATATTATTACTCGATGTTATTGATCCTCTCTAGGTAGCTATATAGACTAGTTTTTTCTAGTTAGACTTTAATTTCTTTGTGATCTTATTTGATGGCTTGAGTATATATAGCTCAACTTGATAATTTCCTTCACCTAGAGTGGTAAGGTTGATTGTGTTCCCTCTTGGTTAGCTTAGCTAGATAGATTTGGGGATGTATTATAGTATTAAGGGCATGTTGACCTTCTGTTGTTCCATTATGTCTCTAGAGTTGGCAATTTAGTTATATTACTGTTATTGAGTTTGAGATTCTTATTCTTACCTCCTGGGTTATGAAGCCTTTTGGTTTGGGTATCACTTTCTTTATAGCCCTTTGTGAGATTAACCAGTTTGATGTCCATTATTCAGTTGTTATTATTTCCTCGCCCGATAGTGGTTTTGATATTGAGATTAAGATATTGTGGAATCATATCATAGGTTTGTTGGGTTCATTCCCTTGTGATAGGCTACCCTTTTTATTAGTGTAGAGATTGGATCCTTCTTTATTACTTTGTTATGGTTTTTTCTAGTGGAGTTGGAAAGTTAAAGACAGGTGGCCTTTTCTATGATTGCTTCTTAATTTGCCAATTTGGAAATTATTTATTTGAGTTGTTGATTTCTAGTGGTAATTTGGACTTTGACCTTGGTTTTGAGAATAGTATATTCATTATTCGATGATGTAACTATTAAGTGGATTGAGGAAATCCCCATTCTAGAGTTTGTTCAGCCTAATGAGGCTTGATTGAGTGTTTCTCCTTTATGATACGTGCATATGGCTATTCTTTCATAGATGGAGTATTGGACTGGTTAGATTTTGGCTAAAGTTGCATTTCTCCAAGTTACTAAAGTTTTTCCCTTTACTGATCTAGTTTGTAACTTTGGAGAGTTTTTGAGTATGTTTTGATAGTTTATGCCCTCTAGATGTTATGGAGAGGATTATTTGTATTTTTAGCTGCTGGTCCTTTGGCATATTTTCTGTTTTGTGTCTATATTTTATACTGTCTAGATGTTATAGAGTTAGTTGCTTGCATTTTCATTTGATGGTCATACCTATGGTTATTTTTTGCTCTTCAGATATGTCTCAACTGTGGCTTGATAAGATTTATCTCAAATATTTAGATTTTAATACTAAAGTCAATTTGAATGGTTGACAATAATATAGTCTTATTAGTTCAGTTTTGTCTTGACACACTGGGATGATGATTTTGAAGTTATTATTGATTTTGAGTATGATGCCTACCCTCTTTCAGATTTGGATTAGGTATTTGAGACTGGATGATTCAACCTCGATAGTGAGATTTTAGCTTTGTGTTATAGATTTTTTGTGTAACTTTTATTTTGGACTTTTCTCATATCAGATTTCATTTATAGGACGGTTGAGCTACTTTGCGGTTACCCATTGGGTCTTCTCAAGTTTGAATGGATTATAGTTGATAAGTGTTCAGGTAATAGCCCATGGACTCGATATTGGTTCTTTTAGCTTTGACCTTAAGTTTCCAGTTTTCTTTTGGAATTTTAGATAATATACTCTGTGGGAGTAGTATACTCAGATTTGATTATGGATTAATTCAAGATTGATGGGACATCCAGGAGAAAAATATTCAGTGATGAGTAGTTATAACTTGATCTTCGAGATTCTAGTTTTTGATTGCCATCTGAACTTGTTGCAACATTGGCATGAATTATAATCCTTGATTATCTCTATTCATTAGCCATATAGTGACTTATGATCTTATTCTAATGTTTTTCAAATGGACTTTTAGCAGATCAACTTCAGTTCTTTGAGTTCTCGGTGATGAGATTGTGCGGACATGAATCAGGATATGAATTAGGAGTAGATAGCAAGTATGGATTAGAAAAGATAGTTATATTTTGATTAGGATTCGGTGGTATGACTCATGCCTTTGGTTTTTTTTGCTTGGATGAGCCTTTGATTGATTTTTGTGGGTATCGAGATGGTATCAGCCTATTGTGGCTCAGATTTGTATGCATCAACCTTTTCAGTTGAGTTGGAGGATAGTAAGCTATTAAAGTTGAGTTTTAGTGGTTGGAAGTAAAGTGAGAGTGCTGGTTGAAAATGGGACACCTATGGAAAAATCCCTTGAAAGTTACTTTCTTTATTGAGGTTACTTAGGAAGTTATGCTCAGAGCAATCGGGCCCAGTACCTCATCCTTTTAAGATTTTTATGTTCTTTCTATCCGTTGACTTTTGGGGAGGAAAGTCCTTATCGTAGTGGATATTGTAATGAACCTTCAGGTCATTTTTCATACTTTCTCTTATCTTCACTGTTAGGGATTTTATATAGTTGCCCTATTTCATTTATGACTTGCTGGGACCGACAATTTTGTTATTGTGCTGTTCATTTGGTTCATAGAGCCAATTCTCTGTTTTAAATCTTCGTTTGTTCTAAATGGCCATCGATAAAACACTTTAGTAATACAATCTCGAATAAAATTCCAACTACGCCAGCAGATTTGGAATATCAATTTTAGGCTAGGTAGACCATTGTTTCAATTCTCAACGAACCCAAACTTATTCGACCTACTGGTCAATAAGTGGGAAAATTTCTAGCTATGGGGTTGGGGCCCATAAATGGACTAAATGACCTTGGATGAAAAATCTAAATTCACCAACATGTCCAGTACATCGAATTTAGATTACACAGTTTATTTGCGAAAAATTGAGTTCGAATGAGTTTTGAGTGTCAAAAACAAGTTTTCACTTTGTTAGTGCTTGTGCATCGCGATCGCACACTTTGTTGGTGCTGGTGTATCGTGATCGTATAATTCCTATTACGATTGTGATAGTGCGATTATGGTCCCTAGGATGGATATAGCAATATCTCCATAATTAGTATGGTATATAAGGACCCTGTAGGCCGCATTTTTGACATTATAACCTATCTTTGAGACCCAGAACCTCTAAATGAGTGTAATAACATAGAATCGAGTCTCGTGGGTGTCTAGAGAGCTTGATTAACATCTGAATTAAGGTAATATTTCATCATTTTACTGATGAATTTCTCGATTCTTGGCCCAAAACCCCAATATAGCTTAGGGATTGATTTTAGCCCTAAATTTGCTTTATTTTCACCTATTTCTTGAGGGTGATAATTCCTTGCTAATGTATGAACGTTAGGTTGACCTCGGAAATGCATTTTCCATAAATGGGACCCATTTAAGGGTTTTTGGTATGTTTTTGGATCCAAAGAACAATAATGTAATATAGTTTTCAATAGACTCATATTGATGAGTAAATTATGACTTTTATAGTTCATGGCATTTTGGGATTGTGAAATGAAGATGGACGTTAGTGAATGATGTGAGTTTTGACATTTTGCTTTAAGGTAGGCTTCTACCTACTCTTCTTCAAAGATGATGTATGTTATATATGTCAAGTGAATCTGAATATTATGCTTGATTATGAGTAGAATAACTTAACCATGATTACTAATGTTTGTGTATTAGATGAGGGTTTTGTATCCGTAAGGTGGTATGTTTATGACCTGTTTTTTAATCCTATTGCATTCTCCCTAGATTTGACTAATTTGTAGCATGGATATGATATAATTCTTGGTTCGGAATGTGGTTTAAGTGTTTGAATCATTGGTATTATGATTAACCATGGTTGGGATAGTTTAGCCATATTAAACTCGTAATTTGAGTAGAGTTGACTTGAATGCCCATGCTCTTAGACGAGGATCATATCCTAGTATTGGTTATGGCTTACTTGACATCAAGAAGTTTAACTAGATACCTTAGCCTAGTTTGGGTCATAGCATAAAAGTGGAAATTGAGGATTAGAAGTGGGTTCATTTGGCTCACTTAGGAAAAGATTGGTGTTAGCCCTTGTTGACTAAGTTTCGAATGTTAGGCCTTGTTGAGACTAATGAACCGTATTTATGATATTTTACTTGTGAAATAATGGATAATGATGTGTTTTTCACCAGATAATAATTAATGGCTTATGTACATAATTTCTTTTATATTTATGATATTGGTCCTTTAGAGGTGTTATTCCTCATGGATGTGATTTTGGCCTATAGAGTTGATGTTTCTCTTAGGAGTGATATTTGGCCCATAGATTTGCTACTTCCTCTTAGATAAGATTATTGGAACTATAGAGATTATTTTCGTCTTAGTTATAATTATTTAGCCTATAGAGATGATCTTTCTCTTAGTTATGATTACTGGTCCTATATAGACTATTTTCCTCCTAGTTAAGATTAGTGGTCCTACAAAGATGATTTTCCTCTTAGTTATGATTATTGGCCCTATAGAGATGATATTCCTCTTAGATGTGATAATTGGCCTAGAGAGTTTCTATTTCTCGTATTAATGATGTATGGCCTATAGACATGAGATGTCTTATAGATGTGAAAGTCTTATTGACATTATTCCTTGTAGATGTGAGATGCCTTATATGTTTGAGATGCCTCCTAAATATGAGATGTATCCCATATGTGAGATGATTATAGATATGCTACGGATTATAAATATTATTATCAATATGAGTTCTGAATATATATATGGTTATAAGGCAAAAATTATGATGTTGTAATTATTTCAAACATAGTATTAGGCCAAAGGTCGTGGTATGATATAAGTTGGACATCCAGGAAGTAATCCTTGTAAAGGATGCATTTGTCATTTATGAATATATGTATATGTGTTTACATAGATATCTCTCTAGTATGGGATAGAGGAAGATATGCTATGTTGCTTATGATTTTATTGATTGATTACTGGTAATGGAATGCGTAGAATCATACATTCATGATTATTTAATCAATAATTGATGTGATTCTAGAAGAATACAATCCTATAACAATTTTCCTAAATAAGTGTTAAAACCCACTTTTCACCTTTATAAATGGATTTCTCTGCATTAATAATTGCCAAACTTAATAGATAACTTATATAAATAAAAGGTGTTAATAATGATGTTCTAAAGATTTGACCCAAGGTGGATACTAGTCTATGATTTGACACTATTATGTACTTTAATCATGAGATATTCTGGCCCTTTCTACATCTTTACAATGATATAGTCCTTAAGATCATTCCGAGCAACAGACTACGAATTTACACTCTTTTAGCCATGGCTTGAGTCTGTGCTCCTATCATATATATAAATAATTGTGATGATATTGAGACCCGATAGGGTCGAAGGATCTTTTGATGATGATATTGATTCCCAGAAAGGCCAGAGGATACTGTGATACTGATTTTGATACCCAGTAAGGCTAAAGAATATTGTGATGATGATACTTATATTCAAGAAGGTAAGAGGTTTATTATGATGATGATGTTTATGATGATGACAATTGGTTTTGATGATGATATTGTGATATTGATTGTGTACCTTGCATTCATTCTTTTATGCGCATCACTCATCACCAGTATGTGCATATGTTTATCAGCCAGTATGGGACAATTGCATATATATATGGGTGATGACCATGCCTTATGTTGTTTTATTCTTATTAAGACTTCCGAGCTTGTGGTAGTGGTGGTACGCATATGCTCGACTAGGTATTTGGTTTTATGAAAGAGGTTGTTACCTATGCTGTTACTGATATTGTTATTATCATTCTTTTGATCATTATTATGGACACGTTTATGATAGATTGGTTATTGATTCAATAGCGAGACTTGAGGTATATTTTTGGCCTCTGCTATTTTGTGATTGCATCATCATGTAAGATTATTTCTTGTCTAGTCTTGTGGATTAGAAACTTTGAGTATGATAGTATTAATTCCTGATTGGATTATAATAAGGTCTTTAAATGAGGAAATGATGGCATAGGTTATGCTTTGAGCTGACCTCATAGTTATATTTATACATACATACACACACACACATATATATATATATAGCTATATATAGTTACGATACTACCCTATATCTATTCCTTTATTAGTTCTGATTGTATATTTATTACTTATCATTGTATATTATTATATTTATTCTTTCTCTCTTTATTCATATATTGGTTTGGGATATACGGTATAGTGTTGAGATTCCTAGGTATTACTGTAATAAGATAGTGCACCCTTATTACTGACTTAGCCTTATTATGTTGGTCTATTTAACATGAACAAGATGGTTGTTACTTATCATCTCATTGGCTTGTTATAACATTTATGGACTCTTTGATGTAGTTTCCATTCTATTTATATGTTGCATATATCTGCTTTATCTTTGGAGGTTAGTTGGCAGTAGCCTACTGAGTACCATTTGTTTGGTACTCATTGATGTTCTGACTTTTTACGGAACATTTTGCATCTTTTACTCAAGAAAATTATGTGTTTTCAAGCAACTAAAGTTGTATTTAATGGTGAATTTGAGTAATTTCAAGTTAAGGAGTTAGCTGAAGCAGAAAACTCAAGAAAACAACAGAAAAAAGTCACTGACGGCCCAAATGGTGGATCGTCAGTCATGTGACGGACCTCCGAGAGGACTGTCAGAGCTAAACAGAAGGTTTCTGGTGGAAGACCCATGCGACGGTCCAAGTGGCGGACCATCATGCTTGCGGCAGACTGCTAACTTGGCTATCAGGTTTAAACAGAATAAAGGACTTCAGACGACTTGTCGACGGACTATGCGATGGACCATCGGGCTATCGACCGTCCGCCAAGGTAGCTGTCAAGATTAAACAGAACTTGACCTCCTAGGGCTCTCAGCGACTGTCCGTGTGATAGACCTTCGGATTCTCGATGGGTCGTCAGTTGGACCATCAACTTGGACATGGCATTTTCTGAGTTTAAGTCTAAACCTGGGAGCATATAAATACCCAGTTTGGGTTTTATTGAGGAATATTCAAAATCTTGGATATTGTTACCTTAGTTATCCATATTTGAAACTCTCTATAACGTAGAAATTTAGGAATTAAGTTGAACTTGTGGATCTAATCATTCCATTGCTATTGAAGATTCAAAGACTAACTCTTGTAACTTTTGTAAGTGAATTGTGAATTTATTTATGAATAATAGAAGGGTTCTTTCTCTTTCTTCTATGGAGATGTGTGGCTAAGCTCCCATAACTAGGGTTATGGGAGCCTTGGAGTGGACAACTGATATGGATTGTGATTCCAATTGAGTTTCTGTAGGTAATCGATATTGCATAAACCCCTTTTTACTTTAATGACTTTTCTTGGTTGAAAACTTGAAAGGTGAGCCCAAGAACATCACTTGTTCGAATAGATAAGTGCTTGTTGGGAAAAGAAAGAGTTTACATGGAATCTAGAGGCGTAAACCTTTAGATTAATGGAAAATCCCTTAGCAGGACTGACCTACATAAGAAAATGGTTGAATAATAAATGCATTATTTAAGTTTGAAAGAATTAAAGGATAGACGATCCATTAAGGTTGAGAAACTAATTGGTAAACAATAGAATTCAGCTACACTTGCAATTGAAGTTATTGATTGGAACTCAAGAGTGATTTACAACCCTAACTATTTAAGCATCTTGTTAAACATGAATTTAGTTTGTTTAATACCATTGAATCGCGACATGCAGAAATAATTATTAGTTGGAACAACTCTGTAACCATTATTTAGAATACAATTCATAAACTAAAACCCCTTTTATTCAGGAACCTTTGATCAACAGTCTGATAACAATCACAATACTTAGTGAACACAGTATTCCCTGTGGGATTCAAAACCCAACCTAGTTGGGTTCTATATTTGATAGCAACTGCTTACTCTTTTGTAAGAGAGGTGTAATTTGTGTATATCAAATTTTGGCATCGTTTCTGGGGAATACGGTTGTCAATTAAGTTTGTGTTTGTTAATTGAGCTTTGATTAAGTTTCCTAAATTTTACTTTTATTTGTTGTTTTTGTTCTGTGCAGGGTAGTTATTGTGTATGCCAAGTACATAGAGATAGGGTACACCATTATTACCAATACATCCAGAACCACAGTTAATTGGCAGAATGGCAGACCCTCAAGACACTGAAAGACTAGACGCTCTGGCTTATAATCAACTTAATTAGCAAAATGAAGACCAGCTGGTGCATCATCCTAATCCTGATGATGATAATTTAGGGGATGATGATTTTTTAGATCCTGTTAACCTAAGGCGTGCAGAGAATGTGGATGCACCAGTGAATCATAATGTAAATAGGAATCGTCCCTTTAGGGTGAGGCAACATCGAAAACTGGTATAGTTTGATCTAAATGATGACGAAGATGGAATAGATGAAGCAAGTTCCACTGGAGATATTATTCCTATGCCTCTAGAACCTAGAGCTAAATTCAAAATTACCAGTACGATGATTCAATTCCTTCATCTTAAGAGGTTGTTCGGTGGTCTTCCAGGAGATGATCCTAACATGCATTTGGTGAACTTTATCACCATTTGCAAATATTTTGATAACCCAAGAGTGGGAAAGAATGCTATCTGACTACGCTTATTTCTATTGTCTCTATTTGGGGAGGCGACACTATGGCTCAATGGACTAACTCCCGACTCTATAACCAATTGAAGGCAATTGAATAAGGCTTTCCTAAAAAGGTTCTTTTCACCTTCCAGAAGGTTACAGTTGAGGGATGAGATTAGTAACTTTTGGTAGCTTCCCATTAAAGCTCTTCATGAGACCTGCGAGAGGTTTAAAAAGAAGCTGATGCAGTGCTCGAATCATAATATGACAGATATTCATTTGATGGAGACTCTTTATAGGGCTCTAAACTCTATTATAAATCCAGTTGTGGATAATGCTACAGGAGGGTTGTTTGTTGATCTCACTTTTCCAGAGGCTTTGGAGATACTTGGTCGGATGACCAAACAAAGTAGAGCTTGGCATACTAGCGATTCTGTGGTACCAAGCCCTATTGTGTCTGGTAGTATGAATGCAGAGCAATGCAAGAAGGAGGAAGAACATGACCAAGACATGGCATACTTGAAGACACAGATGAATTTGCTGACTAAGCATTTATTGTCTGGAAAAACCAAGAAGGTGAAAGTTGTTCCATCTCAAGGTAGATCTGACTCTGATTTGGAAGAAGAGGTGAACTATCTAAGTAATCATGGGGGTTTTCGAGGCAATAGCCAAGGAAATTAAGGTTGGAACTATTATGACAAGGCTAGTTACATGGATAGGGATTAAGGAAACTAGAAGAACAAGAATGATAGGAGTCGACTAAATGTACGTCCTGGAAGCAGAGATAATGCTGGAACTAGCTATAGTAAGATGTCCATGAAGGACATGATAGAGAAATTATTAAAGGGATTTGAGGCTACCAACTCTGGGGTGACTACTATGAAGAGTGATTTGTCTTCCAAGAGTCAGTTGGCAAACTCACACTTTACTTCTATCAAATAGTTGGAGCAGTAAATGAGTCAACTCTCAGCAACATTAAATCAAAGAAAGAGTGGAAATTTGCCAAGCATTACAGTTCAAAATCCTCAAAATAATGGCTCTTTTATAGCAATTACCACTCGAAGTGGTAAAGTATTACCAGGCTCTTCTGTGGGCAAAGTTGTAAATGATGAGGTGGTCAAAGAGGATGTTAAGCAAGAAAAAAGTAATCTAGTAGAGTCTGAGAAACTGGATTGCATTGATATTTCTTCTACTCATTAGTAGGTTGATAAGTTAGAAAAAGGTAAAGACAGGGAAGAGGAAGCAGTAGTGGCTACTCTCCCAAAACTACCATCCACTTTTCATCCTAGATTAAAGAAGAATGTTGATGATACAAAGTTTAGTAAATTTATGGTAATACTGAAGCAACTGACAGTGAATGTGCCTTTGGTGAAGGCACTTGAGCAGATGCTAGGATATGCTAAATTTATGAATGATCTTGTGATGAAAATGAGAGAAGTAAGATATAAACTGGTGGATAATCTCTATCATTATAGCACTATTTCTAAAAGATCCTTGGTGTAGAAGAAGGCAGCCCAAGGAGTATTTTCCATCCCTTATACAATTGGGTCTCTGTATTTTTCTAAGGCCTTGTGTGATTTGGGAGCGAGCATAAATCTGATGCCACTAGATGTTTATAAGAAGTTGGGGTTGGGAGATCCCACACCCATAAATATATGACTTGTGATGGAGGATAGGTCGATAAATTGACCTATTGGTATCCTGTATGATGTGCTAGTGAAGGTGTCTAGCTTCATATTTCCTACTAATTTAGTTATTCTTTATTATAAGGTGGACTTCGAGGTCCCCATAATCTTGGGTCAACCTTTTTTTGCAACCGAAAGCATGCTTATTAATTTGTGAGCTAATGAGCTTTTATTTAGGCTGAATGATAAAGTGGTTTAATTTGATGTGTGCCAATCCATGAAGCAACATAAATAAATGAGTGTCTTCTCGATTGTTGATGTATATTATGAGGATGAGCAGGAGGTGCCGATAGAGTAAAAATTTGTTGTCAAACCTTTAGCTGTAGTGCTGATAAATTTTGATCGTAAAGGCATTGAAAAGTATGAAGAAACTATTTGTGCTTTGACATAAATTGGATCATACTCTTATGCTCCTAAAAAGCCAGATCTTGATCTTAAAATTTGACCAAAACCACCAGCAAAGCCTTCCATTGAAGAGCCACCGGTGTTGGAGTTGAAGGAGCTGCTAGGGCATTTAAGGTACGTGTTTCTGGGCAATGGAAACATGCTACTCATGATTATTGCAGCTTATTTGGGAAAACAGCAGGTGGAAGCACTTATTTTTTTTATCTTTGAAGGTACAAAAGAGCAATAGGATGGACTATTGCAAATATTAATTTAAGAAGGAAATTATTAAGTTGATAGATGTAGGAGTGGTTTACCCTATTTCTAATAGTAAATGGGTAAGCCCTGTATAATGTGTACCCATGAAAGAGGGCATGACAGTTGTAGAAAATGAGAAGAATGAGTTGATACCACTCAAACTTGTCACTGGGTGGAGAGTTTGAAAGGATTATCGAAAACTCAACTCATGGACATTGAAGGACCACTTCCTAATGCCTTTTCTGGATCAGATGCTTGATCGGTTGGTGGGAAGAAGTTGGTATTATTTCTTGGATGGTAATTCTGGGTATAATCATATTTCTATAGCCCCAGAGTATCAGGATAAAATGACATTCACCTGCCTATATGGTACTTTTGCGTTCAATCAGATGTTATTTTGACTGTGTAATGCACCCACTACCTTTCAATAGTACATGATATCTATTTTTTCAGATATTGATGAAGACACCTTGGAGGTGTTTATGGATGAGTTTTTGGTGGTAGGAGATTCGTTTGTGCTGTGTTTAGGGAATCTGAGCGGTATGAGGAGTTCAATCTAGTACTTAATTAGGAGAAATGCCATTTCATGGTAAAGGAGGGCATTGTTCTAGGACACAAAATTTTTGCAAAAGAAATTGAGGTTGATTGAGCTAAAGTTGAGGATATTGAGAAGCTTTCACCATCCATTTCAGTAAAGAAGGTGCTTAGTTTTCTTGGTCACGCGGGATTTTATTGAAGGTTTAAAAAAGACTTCTCAAAAATTACAAATCCAATTTGTAAACTTTTGGAGAAGGATGTTAAGTTTAACTTTAATGATGATTCCTTGAAGGCATTTGAATGCCTCAAAAGAAAGCTAGTTGACACACCTATTATTGTTGGACTGGATTTGTCAAAGCCGTTTGAGATTATGTGTAATGCAAGTGATGTTGCACTTGGAGCTGTACTTAGGAAGAAAAGGGATAAGCTATTTCATCCCATTTACTATTCAAGCAAATCACTAAATGGGGCCCAAAAGAACTACACTGTCACTGAACTGGAATTTCTTGTAGTAGTTTATGCTTTTGAGAAGTTCCGGGCTTATTTGCTAGGAACCAAGGTGGTGATTCACACTGACCACGCAACCTTAAGATTTTGATGGTGAAAAAGAATACAAAACTAAGGTTGATTAATGGGTGCTTCTCCTTCAATAATTTGACTTCAAAGTCAAAGATAGGAAGGGTTGCAAAAACTAAGTTGCAGAATATCTATCTAGGTTGGAAGGGAAACAAGTAGTTGGAGATGAATTTGAAATGAATGATGCATTTTTGGATGAGGAAATCTTAGCTGCTGTTATAGAGAAAATACCTTTGTACACTGATTTCGCAAACTATATAGTGAACGAGGGGATTTTGGATAATCTTACTTTTCATCAAAGAAGAAGTTTCTCCATAATGTGACACATTACATTTAGGATGAGCCATATTTTTTCTGACGCTGTGCTGACAATATCATTAGGAGATATGTTTCAGAAGTAGATATGTTTAGTATCTTAGAAGTATGTCATGCTTCCCCGATTGGAGGTCACCATGGTAGTGCCCGTACTGTTAGAAAGGTGCTATAAAGCAGTTACTATTAGCCGACTTTGTTCAAAGATACTTATGAGTTCATGATAAGATGTGACCAATGTTAGAGGTAGGGGCCAATCTCTAAGTACCATGAAATGACTTTGACAAAAATAATAGAGGTATAATTATTCGATGTCTGGGACATAGACTTCATGGGGACTTTTGTGAGCTCATGGGATAAAATACATTCAAGTTTTTGTTGACTATGTCTCAAAATAGGTTGAATCCATTGCTTTAGATGACAATGATGGGAAGAGAGTAGTTGTATTCCTTAAAAGGAATATTTTCTCTCAATTTAGGGTGCCATGCATCATTATAAGAGATGGTGGATCTCACTTTTGCAATCGTGTGTTTTGGGCTACCTTAGCAAAGTATGGTGTTAACAAAATACAAGGTAGCGACTTCATACCACCCATAAACTAGTGGGTAAAAGGAGATTTTGAATAGAGAGATCAAAGCCACACTTGCTAAAATAGTGAATGCTAGTAAACAGGACTGATCTAGGAAGCTTGATGACGCCTTATGTGTATATAGAAAAGTTTTCAAGACACTAATTTGTATGTCACTGTACCAGTTGATTTATGGCAAGGCATGTCGTTTACAAGTTGAATTGGAGCATAAGGCGCTGTGGGCACTTCAGAGGCTAAATTTGAACTCGAATGAGGCAGTGCAGTTAAGATTGGGGCAGCTGAATGAGATGGATGAGTTCCATCTCGAGGCATATGAAAGATGATCTTTATAAGGAGAAGATGAAAAAGTACCATGATTAGATAATTACAAAAAAAATTTTTAGAAAGATGATTGGGTTCTTCTCTTCAACTCTAGATTGAAGTTGTTCCTAGGTAAGCTTAAATCAAAATGGTCAGGTTCATTCAAAGTTAATCAAGTCTACTTGTCTGGAGTAGTTGAACTTCCAAATGGAGATGAAAGTGTCTTCAATGTGAATGGGCAGTGGTATATCAGTCTAATGGACTTGATAAAATGCATAGCTTCTATCAATCTCGATGAAGTCTGAGTAATCGAGATAGTTGTGTCGTGCCATGACATTAAATGAGGTGCTAGTGGGAGGCAATGCACCAAGTGTTGTTATAATTATAATCAATCCTTGTTTGTTGTTTTTGTGCAATCTGATGTGTTTATGGAGTGTGCACGACTGAAATTGTTGAAAGAAAAGAGTTTTTATAGTTGATGGTTGGTCGATGGGATAACTGATGAACCGTCAAGTTATAGACAGGCCGCTATTGTTACCGTCAAAGCCAAGGTGAAAAGTTGAACATTTTAGATACGGCTTGACGTCTGAGTTGGTAGACCATCAACAAATTGATAGATCGTCTGATAAGCCGTCAACCTGAGGCTAAAATTTTGAGTTTTTGGAATGGAATGACGGACCACTCGACGGACCATTGCACAATTCACGGACAATGGGAGTGATCGTCATAGAGGGGCTTGGAAGTTATGTCTCTGGTAAGACCTGACGGTCAACCTAGAGGACCATTACAAAGACGACGGACCATCTGTTTAACCGTAAACGTAACCCTAGTTACAGGTTGGGTCGGGTTAAATCTGATGCCTTTTTAAATGACCTGTACTTGACCCAAAGGTTTTTAAAGAGATAAAATAGGATGGTTACATACGTTGTAACCTCTTCAAATTCTACAATTTTATAACTCCTTCTGGATTCAAAGTATCTAAGGGAAGTTACTCCCTCTAAGACTCTCCATCTTCTTTCTTCTCCCCTATTTAAATAAATCCGTTCCCCTCTTTTCTCCTCATCGAAACAAAAGAAGAAATCATAAGCTAAAGTATTACGTAGTTTTTCTTTCTAAAGTGCAAGCAACTTGAGTGAAACTTCTGCATCATCAATGTACAATTTTAACCCGTTTTCTTGTTTCTCCAAAGTGTAAAATATAATTGAAATAGTTATGGTATATAAAATTTCATCTTGTTACCTTTTGTGGTTTAAATTATTGATATTCTGAGTTTAGAACTTTGGTATACGTTGTTTGGGTAAAGTCTGAGTAACCACATATGTAGGGTAGAAAAATGTGTGCATAAACAATAAATTATTGTTGTTACTATGCTGAAAATTGAATAAGGTATACCAATTGTTTAACAAAATGCCAAAAGGAAGTCTGAAATTGAAAATGGGGACTGATGGTCCCCTTGGTGGACCGTTGAATCTGTGATAGACCGTCAGGTTGATTCTCGTAAATTTTCAAAGGAATCTGCTCACTGGATAAGCCACGATGGACAACCTGGTAGACCATCAGTAACTTGACCAACTGCCAGTCTAACCATTGCAAGGCCCTAAAAGTCATATCTTACTGGATAAGGCCTGACAGCCCAACCAACGGACCGTCGCATCATCGCTGGCCTGACAGTTTGACTGTTAAGCCAATTTTTGTCACTATTCTTGTAGATTTGTTTACTGTAACTAATTCCTTACTCCATTTTCAGGAATCACAGCATAAAAACTCCCATTGACTAGAGGCAGTGGTCGGGCAAGAGAACAAGGTGAAACTTTTAAGAGCGAGGAGGCACTAACCTTCAATACTCATCAAAGGGATCAAACACTTCCTACACTCTCTCCATATGAAGAGGAGAGTGATAGCAGCACCAGCAGTACTAGCTCAAGCCCCGATGAGGCAAGGGTAGTCACATCTTTCCCCAACCTAGTTGAGGCCAAAACTGAGGCTACCAATGTAGAGGCACAAACTGATGCAACCAATGTAGAGAATGAGACTGAGGATGAAAACTTGATCAGGAGTAAGGATGCTCAAAGCAGAGAGGCTATCAGATGGCAACTAGATGGAGCGAGGGAAAATTTTTATGATGGGTTGGCACCAACAGCAAGTAGGCCAGTCAAAAGTCCACTTGCTAAGGAGTATTAGATTGTAACAATGTAGTTACATGAATATCCTAAGTTAGAGTGTCATTTTAATAAGTACGAATTGACATAGATGAGGAAGCCCTCTGGGTCATATCAGCTGAATATAGTAAGGGAGCATTACATGATGAGGGCAAGCCTATGAGTATTGTACTATGTTTGTAACTTCTTTGATGAGTGTGAGAGTTCTGATTTGTATCCACACAATAAATAAGTGGTGGATTTCCTTGACTATAAGGGTAACCTGAGTCACACTTATTTCAGCTGATCTCTATAGATTCTTGCATCCATATTGGTGTATATGTGCTGATTTTGAAATAATGCTACTTATGGACCCTGACATATTGATCCATATAATTAGGATGATAAGTGAATGGTTCTCTAAAAACTGGTTCAACAAGTTGAGTACCTGTCATTGTATTATTCATATTTATAATTTGGTGTTGAGTTGCTTGAGGATAAGCAATTATCTTAAGTTGAGGTAGTTGATGTTTCGACTTTTGATGGAATATTTTACATCTTTTTCTGGGGAAAATTGCGTATTTCAAGCAAATAAGATTGTATTAAATGGTGGATTTAAGTTATTTCGGCTTAAGGAGTTAGTTGAAGCAAAAAACTCAGGAAAATAGTAGAAAAAAGTCGTTGATGACCCAGATGGCAGACCATTAGTCATGTGATGGACCACTGGGAGGACTGTCAGAGTTAAACAAAAGGTTCCTGGTGAAAGACCCATGTGATGGACCAAGTGGCAGACGTCAGGCTTGCGGTGGACCACTAACTTGGCCGTCAGGTTTAAACAGAATACAAAACTTTAGACGACTTATCGATGGACTATACACTGGACCGTTGGGCCATGGACGGTTCACCATGGTAGCCGTCAAGATTAAATAGAAGTTAACATCCCGGGGCTCTCAACGATGGTCTGTGTGATGGACTTTTGGACTCCTGACAGGTCATCAGTTGGACCGTCCACTTGGATGCGGCATTTTCTGAGTTTAAATTTTAAATCTTCTAAACTTAGGAGCATATAAATACCCAGTTAGGGTATTATTGAAGAATATTCAGAATCTTGCATATTGTTACCTTAGTTTTCCATCTTTGAAACTCTCTTTAACGTAGAAATTTAGGAATCAACCTGAACTTATGGATCTAATCATTCCATTGCTATTGAAGATTTAAGGACTGACTTTTGTAACTTTTGTAAGTGAATTATGAGTTTATTTAAGAATAATACAGAGATTCTTTCACTTTTTTCTATTTAGATGAGTGGCTAAGCTCCCATAACTAGGTTTATGGGAGCCTTAATATGAAAAAATGATATGGGTTGAGATTCCAATTGAGTTTCTATAGACAATCGATATTTTATAAACACTTCTTCATGTTAATGACTTTTCTTGGTTGCAAACATGAAAGGTGAGCCCAAAAACATCACTTGTTCGAATAGAAAAGTTCTTGTTGGAAAAATAAAGGGTTTACATAGAATCTAGAGACCTAAACCTTTAGATTAATGGAAAATACCTTAGCAGGATTGACCTATATTAGAAAATGATTGAATAATCAATGCATTCTTTAAGGTTAAATGAATAAAAGGATAAACAATACATTAAGGTCGAGAAACTAATGGGTAGATAATAGAATTTAGCTACTCTTGGAATTGAAGTTATTGATTGGAACTCAAGAGTGATTTATAGCCCTAACTGTTTAAGCATCTTGGTAACCATGACTTTAGTTTCTTTAATACCATTGAATCATGACTTGCATAAATAATTATTAGTTGGAACAACTCTGTTGCGATTATTTAGAATATAATTCATAAACTAAAACCCCTTTTATTCAGGATCCTTCGATCAACAGTCTGATAACAATCACAATACTTAGTGAACATAGTATTTGCTCTAGGATTTGACACCCAACCTACTTGGGTTCTATATTTGATAGCGACCACTTACTCTCTCATAAGATAGGTGTAATTTAGATGTATAACTCATACTATACTTATATAGTCTGCAGGTAATAGTGTGGGTTATCACCATAGATGTTTGAATTATGCAGAGTAGACATGGTTTAGAGACATATAGTGAGATCTTAACGTTCAGAGTATTTCTTATCTCTCTCCTATGTACTAGATTTGTTTCTAAGTTTTATTCAGAGATAAGTTCTATTTGTGTAATTTACTTCGTCTATTAAAATTTTATACTCTTGTTATATTAGAGGCTCTTGTACTGATACCCCCAGGTTTTAGGACTTTATTATGTATTTGATTCTCTTATTTCATAAATTTATCATTCTTTTTTATTTATATGTGGGTAGTTGGAAACTAGCCCTTCTAGACTAATGTGTTTGCTTGCATACTGGTGGGTTTTAGTAGGCTCCATCGTGACCTTATAAATTGGGTTGTGACATTTATGGTGAAACCCGATAATGGTATTATCATAATTATGATATGAGCATCAGTTCAAGTCCGGTAATATATTATGATTATGATATGAGCACCAGTTCAAGTTCGGTAATTGATTCTTATATGATGATATAAGAACTAGTTCTTGTCTAACAATTAACTATAATATTAATAATATAAGCACCGGTTCAAGTCCGATACTTACAGTTGGTGATGATGTGATATGTTACGATTGAATTTTCATTCATTGCAAGATTATTCTAGATTATAGCTAGCCAATTATTTACTTTACATTTATTGTACCCTCTTGGCATATGGGGACTATGTTGGGTTATTTAGTTTTTGCATTTATTTGCTTATGGGGGTCAATCTAGTAGATACAATCCTTACCATATTATCTTAGATTATAAATTCATTTATGCACAATAGTGTTGGAGTTTATTTCCAGGTTTTCCCTTTTACCTTGACTTAGTTTATTTTATCTTGCATTATATCATATCCATATCATAATTTAGCTTAGTCTATCGATGATTCCTCTTAAGTACCTTTAGTTTTGGTAATCATACTATACTTTTGTACCTTATTGGTGCATATCTGAGTACTAGTTGTTGTCGTTAATATGATGGTCGTGATAAGATTATATTTAAGAGATTGGGTGAGATCTTTGAGTCAGAGTTGCCCTTTTTCCTTTTATTTATCTATGTCTAGTATTTTGTTTCTGATACAACATGGATTGACTATTTCAGAACTTATAGTAAATTTATAGTATAGGTTGTGGTATGATTGTATGTATTTTAGCTACTTTGTATTATATCAATTGCCTTGTCCCTATTATAAATGTTAAATTGGTGATTTTTAGCCTTTTAGACTATTTCCCACCAATTTTACCTATTGCTCATAGATTCGAGCTATGGTTTGGCTTACAAACTGGCGGGATAAAGTAGGTGCCCTCATGACATGTAAATCGGGTAATGAAAAATTGGTATTAGAGTGTAGGCTCACCGGTATTATTGGTAGAAGGCCAAATGTCTAGTATAGTCCCACAAATAAGAAAGATGACTTTCGTTTCTTCTCTTCAGGAGGATCTAGGACATTCTTAGGATTTTTTCACTCTTTTACTAATCTCGTGTTGAGAGTCTGAGTAATTTTCTATATAATTATTTTAATTTCAGTCCTTGCAGATGGCTAGGATGATGATACTTTTACACAAGATGAGGGTTACAACACTAAGCCTAGTAATCTTGTAGATGTTCATGGATGGCCTAAAGATTATGGAAAGCCTCAAGATGTGTCCCCAAATTAGGACAAAGATAGGGGTCCTTCTCAAGAACCTATTCCTACTCCCTAGCCAAATACTCTTTCTCCCCAGCCTACTATGGGCTAGGGACCAGCCTAGGCTCTATTAGGGTTTATTTTCTCTCCCTTCCTTCGATATGCATTGGTTTATCTCTTGGGATTAGTTGGTATTACACCATCGTATAGTGTATTAAGGTCCCTCTTGTCTGGCATTTGCTAAACTAATAGTCACTCAGATAGTGGTTTCCTAACCTACTATGTTTATTAAGGAGAAAAGATGTTTGGTAAATTCATAAGATTGGCTCCGCTGATGTTTTCTAGTGCACTAGGTGAGGATGCTTATGAGTTTTCTATGTCTTCTGATGATAAGCTCATAATTTGGACCTAGTTGACACTACAGGTGTAGTTTACACTAATTTTTAGTTGAATCTTATATCTAGACATTTTTGGTGAGGTTATCTTTATCCAAGCTAGGAGGATCTTCTTCTTTGTCATGGACTTAGTTCTTCTTCATTGTCATAGACTCAGTTTTTCGAGATATTCTTGGAGAAGTATATGCCTAGCAGTCATAGGGATAGTCTGAGGGATCATTCTCCAGATTGGAGTAGGGATACATGACTATTTTTTAGTGTGAGGCTCATTTTCATGATTCTAGGTATGCTATATCAATTCTAAATATTGAGTATGAGAGGGTTTGTTGTATTATTTGGGATTTAAGACTTCCTCTTCGCTTTTCTACATATATTTTTGTTTCTATAGGTAGGCTTTTACTGAGCTGTGAGACCATACTCAAGTTATAAAGAAGATGCATCACAAGACACAAAGAGAAAGTAATAAGAGTCCTCAATATTAGGGTAATTTCAATGGGAGTAATAATGGCTCACAATTTAGAGATAGTGGTTTTCAGGGTAGGTACCCTTCGCATTATCCATATAAGCAACTCGTTTAGTCTGGTAGATCCATTTAGGCTGCGCCTCAAATTACAAATTGAGGTCAGTCTAGTGTCAGTAATTATCTTTACTAGGGTGGTTGTCAATCTTTGAGGGGTTCATCTTTGTGTTATTCTAGTCATAGTGGTTATTTCAATCAATCAGATCTTCTGGCTTTGGTACAATTCATAGGGAATGTAATGTTTGGGGAGTTTTTGGTCATTTGGTGCATAAGTTCTCTTGTCTTTGAGTAATTGTTCCTTTATCTCAGGGATTTCAACCTATTAGGAAAGTTTACCTCTCAGTTAAAGGTGGTATGTATGATCGTATGGGTGGTCCCCAGGGTGCTCGTGAAGGCTATCAGGCAGGTAGGATAAGATATCGGTGAAGAGCCTATCCAGATTGTGGGTGTGTTCAATTATATGATGTACTTACTTGATACAAGGTTAAGTCTTTGGATGCTATTATCATAGGAAAAATCTTTATGGTTCGTTAGTCAGCCTTTGCTTTATTTTATTTGGGATACACTTATTCTGATGTGGCTGCTTATCATTCATTGTGATTATGTTTATCTTGGGATTTATCATATATGATACTATGCGTATCTACTCCTGTAGGTGATTCCTTAGTAGTGGATCAGTTTTTTAGAAAATGTATTATGATAGTATGAGATTTTAATACTCATGATGATCTTAATATATTAGACATGGTCGATTTTGAAGTGATTTAAGGCATAGATTAGTTATCCTAGTATCACACAATCATTGAATGTTTTTAAAAGACCATTACCTTCTCTATGATTAGCATATACCCATTTTATGGTAGAGAGTGGTTCTGACAGACATTATTTCTTATATTCTTGCTAGGAAGCTTATTTTGTACGGTTTTGAGTCTTATCTCAATTGTATCTGTGATGCTAGTGTGGAGAGTTCATTGTTTTACTCTGTTCTTATTGCACATGAGTTTCTTGATATTTTTCCTATCGATGTACTGCTATTTCTTATGTGCGTGATATTTTTTTTATTGATCTTGAGCCTAGCACCCAACCTATTTCGATGGAACCTAACTGTATGGGTTTTGTCGAGCTTAAGATTTGATGGAATTATCTTTATGGCATACATTATGAGACCTTAATCAATCATCGTAGTCTTCATCATCTTATTACCCTAAGAGATCTTTTTCTAGGTATTGTAGATAGATAGATTTTCTTAAAGATTATAAAGTCTCTATCTTGTATCATTCGGGCAAAGTGAATGTGGTAGTGGACATGTTGAGTTTGTAGTCGGTGACTAGGGGTAGCTTGTCTCGTATTTTAGTTTCTAAGAGGCTGTTCACACAGGACATTCAGTCCTTAGCTAACATGACAGTGTGACTCAATATTTTAGACCCTAGGAGGATTCTTGCTAGTGTAGAGGTGAGGTCCTTACCATTGGAGCAAATTTGGGATCTCCTCTTTTAGGATAAGAGACTTTACATCATCTGTGATTAGGCATTAAATGGTGAGTCCAAGAGAAATAAAATAGATTAGAAGGGTGTTTTGATATTTCATAGCAATATTGGTGTTTCTAGGGTTGATGATTTGATTTAGTCGATCATGCATTAGGATCACAACTATAAATTTTTAATTTACCCAGGTACAACTAAGATGTATAGAGTCTTAACATTATTTTTGGTGTGGAATGAAGAGAGATATGGCAGAATTTGTAGCTCATTGCCTATGTTGTCAGTGATCATCTTGACTTGGGTAGTTGTAAGTGTTTAATGGTTTATCTTTGGGTTATTCTAGTCATGGTGGTTATTTTAGTCAGTCAAATCTTCTATCTTAGGTGCACTTCATGGGGCATGTCATGTTTGTTGAGTTTTTGGTCACTTTACATGTAAGTGCTCTAGTCTTAGAGTAATTGTTCTTTTAACTTAGGGTTTTCAATCGATTAAGGAAGTTCACACCTCAATTAGAGGTGGTATTCTTGATCATAGGGGTGGACCGTAAGTTTTTATGGAGGCTCTCAGGCAGGTAGGACAAGATATCGATCAGGAGCCCATCCAGGTAGTGGGTGTGTTCAATTGTTCGATGTACCTACTTGATGTGAGGCTTAGTCTTTGGGTTCTGTTATCATCAAAAAAATCTTTGTGGTCTGGTTGTTAGCCTTTGCTTTAATTGATTTGGGATCCACTTATTCTTATATGGTTGCTTATTATGCACCATGATTAGATTTATCTTAGGATTCATTATCTGTAATACTATGAGTATCTACTCCCGTAGATGATTCTTTAATAGTGGATTGGTTTTTCATATAATATGTTGTGATTGTGAGAAATTTTAATACCAATCCTGATCTTATTATATTAGTCATCATTGATTTTTATGTGATTCGAGGTATGGATTAGTTATTCGAGTATCACATAGTGATTGATTGTTTTTCCAAGACCATTACCTTCTCCATGCTCGGTATACACCTATTGTGTTATAGGGAGTGGTTAGCTGCAAACTGAAAGGCCTTATTTCTAATATTCATGCTAGGAAGCTTATTTAGTGGTGTTGCGAGTCTTATCTCAGTTATATTTCTTATGCTTGTGTTGAGAGTCCACTGCTTCACTCTGTTCTTATAGTTCATGAGTTTCTTAATGTTTTCCCTTCTGATCTACCTACTATTCCTGCTGTGCATGATATTGAGATTTTGATTGATCTTAAACCTGGCACCCTACCTATTTCAATAACACCTAACTGTATAGCTCTTCCATATATTAAGGAGCTTACTTCATAGATTTAGTATTTTCTCATTAAGGATTTTATTACACTGAGTGTGCCTTCATTAGTAAGGGTTTTATTAGACCAGGTGTGCCCTTATTTGGAGCTCCAACATTGTTTGTGAAGAAAAAGGATGGTTTCATGTATATGTGTATTGATTATAGGCGACTTAATAAGGTGACAATGAAGAACTGGTATCCTATGCCTTGCATTAATGATTTGTTTAAACAGATTCAGAGTGCAACTGTGTTTTCTAAGATTTATTTAAGGTCTGGTTAGCATCAATTGAGAATTCCAGCTGAGGATATCTTAAAAACAGCCTCAAGGAACCATTATGGTAATTATGAGTTCCTCGTGATGTCTTTTAGGTTGATTAATGCCCCAGCTGGATTTATGGATTTTATTAATCGAGTGTTTAGACTAGATTTGGATTCTGTCACGATTGTGTTCATTGAAGACATCCTTGTGTATTCGAGGAGTATAGAGGATCATTGCAGCATTTTAGAATTGTGCTCTAGACTTTGAGAGATCATTTGTTTTTTGCCAAATTCTCTAACTGTAAGTTTTGGCTTAAGTAGTGACATAACTTAGACATGTGTTTTATAAGGATGGGATTATGGTAGACCCAACAAAGATTGAGGTCATTAATGATGGGGTTTGGCCTACTTCTTCTACTAAGGTTCGTAGATTTATATGTTTTGTCGATCACTATAGACAGTTCGTGGAGTTTCTTTCTACTATTGCATCACATATGACAAGATTGTCTCAAAGAGGGTACCTTTCTGATGGTCTAGGGAGAGTGAGTTAAGCTTATAAAGCTCAAGGAGTTTCTTACTTTGGCTCCTATTTTAGCCCTTTCTTTAAAGGGTGAGGGATTCACCATGTATTGCGGTTTATCTTGTATTTTTTAAGGTTTTTTGTCGATGCAGCAGGGTCATTTTATTACTTTTGCTTTGATATAGCTGAAGGTACATGAGCGCAACTACCTCACTCATGATTTAGAGTTGGCGGTGGTATTTTTTGCGCATAAGATTTGAAGGCATTATCTTTATGACATGCATTGTGAGATCTTTATCAATCATGGTAGACTTCATCATCGTATTGCCTAAAAAGAGCTTATTCTAGGTACTGTAGATGGATGAATTTGCATAAAGATTATAAAGATTCTATCTTGTATCATCCGTGCAAGGTAAATATCGTAGCAGACGCATTGAGTTTGTAGTCGGTGAGTATTGGTAGCTTGTCATATATTTCAGTTTCTAAGAGGCCATTAACACGGGACATTCAGTCCTCAGCCAACTTGATGACGTGATTCAATATTTTAAACCCTGGGAGGATTCTTGATAGTGTTGAGGTGAGGTCCTCTCCATTTGATAAAATTCGAGATATCCAATCTTACGATAAGAGACTTTGCATCATCCACAATCAGGTATTGAGTGGTGAGTCCAAGAGAGCAATCATAGATTTGAATGGTTTTTCTAAATTTGAGTTTTGGGGGTTGATGACTTGATTTAGTCGATGTTGCATTAGGCTCACAGCTACAGATATTTTATTTCCCCTGTATATCAATGATATATAGAGAGTTGAGACAACATTATTAGTGGTGTGGAATGAAGACAGATGTGGCAGACTTTGTAGCTCATTTCCTATGTTGTCAGCATATGAAGGCCTAGCATTAGAGACCAGGTGGATTGATTCAGAGGTTGCCTATTCTCGAGTGAAAGTGGGAATGGATTACCATGGACTTTGTTAGTGGTTTACCTCATACCTCCCATGGTTCTGGTGGTATTTAGGTCATTATAGATGGGGTGACCAATTCAACACATTTCATGCCTATTCAGATGTCCTTAAGTACCAAAAAGTTAGCCCATATATATGTTCATGAGATAGTTCATTTGGATGGTATGCCCATATCTATCATTTAAGACTGAGGTTCAGTGTTCACTTATAGTTTTTGGAGAACTTTTCAAGAGGAGTTGCGTACTCTGGTGGATCTTTGTAAAGCCTTCCATCCTCAGATTGATAGGCAATCAAAGAAAATTATTCAACTTCTCAAGGATATACTCTGAGTGTGTGTTATGGATTTTCAAGGTCAATGGCAGAAGTACTTAGCCTTGGCAGAGTTTGGGTATAATAACAGATACCATTAGATTATTGAGATGGCTCTTTTCAAGACTTTATATGGGAGGAGTAGTCATTCACCGATAACATTGTTCGAGACTTCAGAGATTAGGCCCTGCAACACTGACTTGCTTCATAAGTTATTACATAGAGTTAGGGTGATTGAGGACAGGTTGAGGGTAGCTTAGAGTAGGAAACATGCTTATGATAATCATAGACTTTGTGCCTTGATATTTGGAGTTGATGACGGGGTATTCCTCCATTTATCGCGTATGGTGAGGTTGCTTTTGTGCTAACCTTACCTTACAAAAGGAAAAGGCAAGCTCAGCCATTGATATATTGCACCCTTCGTGATTCTTTGAAGAATTGGTTAGGTGGCTTATGTGCTAAACTTACCCTAAAATTTAGTAGTCGTTCAACTACTTTTCTGTGTTTCTATGTTATAGCGAAACATTTAATAAACGTCTCATATTCTTTGATGGGACTCAGTCCAGTTAGATGAGCAATTGATCTTTGTGGAGGAGCCTATGCTAATTTTAGCTTGTGATGTCAGGCAGTTGCGCATTGAGGAGATTCCTATAGTTAAAGTTTAGTAGAGGCACCACCTAGTAAAGGAGGCTACTTGTTGATCCAGAGAGAGATGAGGACCCAGTGTCCTCACCTTTTCTAGACTTCACGTACATCTTAATTCTTTACTTTTGCAAATAAAATTTCCTTTATTAGTTGATATTGAATGACCCTTCAGTTCATTTTTTTATCTCTACTTATTTTTTCCATTTAGAGCTTTCCTATAGAAATCTCAAGACAAATATAACTTATTGGAACTGACAGTTACGTTGCTGGGTAGTTCATTTGGTATTTAAACAAATTTCCTATTTTAAAGCCTTTGTTGGTTAAAATTGGCTACCGGGCATAACCTTTTTTGAAACAACCTCTTATGGCAATTCTAACTACTCCAATAGCTCTATAACATTGATTTTAGGCTAGAAGAACCTTTGGTTATAGTCCCGAGTCTCCGAGATTCGCTTTGGGCTATTAGCAGAAAGTTAAGAAAATGGCAAGTGGGTCTGGGACCCTTTTGGTTGAAATGACCTTGTATTGAAATTTTGACTAGGTCATTGAATCTGGATCATTGAATTCTATAGGGTAGCATAGTTTGTTTGACCGCACGGTATTTTTGAAGAATCTCGTGGGGTCAGCGGATACTTAGATGTCGCACTAGAAACTGCCCAGGCCCTTGGCTGGGTATAAATTGAGCCTATTTCCATGATTTTGGGCAATTTTAATCATTATCTTGAGAGCTAATAACCTTAAATATTATGTCAACTGAAAATTGAAGCTTTTGGGATCGTGGAAGCTAGATTAACATTTATTTTCGTGATTATCATCTGATTTAATGTAAGAATTTACCCTTTTCTTGGTAAAATTTCTTGATTATTTGCTCAAAACCCCAAATTCTTTAGTGCTTGATTTTAGTCCCAATTTAGCTTGGTTTCACCCATTGGAGAGGGTAGTGATTCTTTGATCTTGTATGAATGTTGGGTTGGTCTCGAAAACATGATTTCCGTGAGTGGGATCCACATGGGGTTTTGATGTCATTTTTTGGCCCAAAACACAATGGTGCAATACGGGTATCGATATTCTCATATTTATGAGTAGATTCTATTTTTGATATCATGGAATCTTGAGGACACTTCTCGAGAATGAAAAGAGAAGGTTTAGCAGTTCGTTGGGCTTTCTTCGACGATGAGGTAGGCTAGGTTTATTCCTTGTTAGCATGATCTATGTCATAGAATATGTCATGACCCGACCAGGGCCTAGCCGTGATTGGAATCTCCAATCCACCGTGGTCTGGAAACCTTACCCTAAACCTAACCAAACTCAACAAACTGCCTAATAATGTCTAAATTCCAAACATATAACAGCATAGCACAAGGTAAGTTTGAAGAATAAAAGACATATCTATAATCGATAACTGTTAACTGATCAAAACAATCGACCAACATCACCCATGTCTACAATAATCAAACAATGCCTCTACAAAAATTGTATATCAATAGGGTGTCGAGAAATACCCCCAACTATAGACAACAACAAGTCTAGTCAAGTCTGAGACATAGGTCACCTAAACATGAAATGTAGACTTCCGATGTATGAAAGCTCACCACATCAATGTGAACTCATGAACTGATCCTGAATCCTAACCACTGAGCAGGAGAAGTAGAAGTATGTCCATTTCCTAGATCGTGTGGGGATACAGCATCCACAGATAATTAGTGGTGTGAACACTAGCATGTAACTCAGGAATAAGGGATAACATAATTCCATGATCAACAGTTCAAAATCAATTGAATTAAATGCATATAATCAAATGCAAATACATATATATCACATGTCAGTTTAGGGAACAAGGCTTAACATGCACATTAAAACTGTATCCTTTATTGTATAGCTCAACCATCATAACATAATAAGGCACCTTTGGGCGATATGGCCCAGCACTCCCCCAGCTGGAAGAGGGCCCTAGTGCATGTGGCCGCACGAACCAAATGATATACAGATGCTCTAAAGGGGACTCTAACCTCCCTCATATCAAGGTGACACAAGCACCCAATCATGTTATATAAAATAGGGGACTCGAACCTCCTAATCATATGATAGTAATAAACGGGACTCAAACCACCCAATCATTTAGGTTCCAACGTCGGCAACCCCAGTTTACAATATTGGTCCCTCGGGACCTCAACTTTCATGACTCAGCTACACAACCCTCATTAAAGAGAAATTAAATCATTTATCACACATTTCAATTCATTGAACCACATTACACATTAAGGCATACATTGTTGGTATCGCAATACCAACTACACTTGAAGGTAACATCAACATGCCAAACCAATTATCATTACTTGAGAGAATTCAAAAACCCCTTGGTTCAATTATACATTAGCTTGGAGAATTACACAATGAATTAAGGTTCAATTAAAAAATCATTATGCTTTATTGAATATTCACACTATACAATAGTTCAAAAGTAGTTAAATATTCGTGATTTTAATATTCAAAACCAATTCCACAATTAGGGTTGAGGTCATAATCACTTCAAAAGTCACAAGCTTGCGGAAATCACAATCTTAAGGTTTATTTACTATACTGATGCACCCCACACATTCAAAACCATAATTAAAGCACCAACAGTATTATGTAAACCACGGGAAAATATTGTTAAACAACAAGCGTTAAAAACCTTCAACCATGCTTCAAAACGATTTTCAATATCATATGACCAATACTTTAAAACATATGCTATTAAAAAATTGACAATTAGAGAAGAGTAACATGCTTGATATACCAAATTTCAAGGAAAAAAGTTGACCCTTGAACCCTTGGATGACCCACTTCTTGGAAACCCTAAGTGGTTGTTTGGTATAGTGTATAAGAATAATGTTGAATAAGATGTATTAGTAATGTTTGTATTATTAATGCTTGTATTATTCATGCAAGTATTAGTAATGCTGGTATTAGTTCTACAAACATCATTTCTTGCATAGTGTTTGGTTTGATGTATTAAAAATAATACATATTTACATAGTTTTTATAAAAGGATATTTGTTTACCAAAATATCATTCTTTGTACCCTCTCTTTCAAGCGTAGAAGTGGCAGCAACCACTGTTGGAAAATACAAGGAGGCACTCATTGCTTTTGTGATGATGATTGTGGGGTACATCCTAGAAACATGCTATTTTTGAGGGTACTAAAGCTGTTACAACATTTGCGAGTTCTTGAATTTTAGGGATTTAGGGTTTTATAATTTTCCGTTTGTGTTTCGATTTAGGGACTTTTCATCTAAAAAAGGAAAATTGATTAGGATTTGATATTAAGCTTTTATAGTTTATGCATTTTAGAATGATTTTCTTCCTGTGTTGGTTATATGCTAAAGGGAATTATGATTTTAAAAAAAGGGCAGTAGCAGCTACAAACCAAAGCCAAAAAAAGCTAAAAAGGAGGGGTAAATTCTTTATTTAACAAGTTAACACATATGTCGAGAGTCTTTGTATTATTAATACATGGGAAATATTGTGTATTCTTAGTACATACCTTAACACACAATAGAGTGTATAACTAATGCAAGAATTAGTTATAGATAGGCTAATAAAAAATACCAAATAAGATAATTATAATACATATTATTTAATGCATGCATTATATTTTTCAATACACTCTACTGAACAACACCTAAGTATCTTGCTTGAGGGGATTTAGAGAGAATAAATAAAGTGTTTGATGTGTTAAAGTGTGAAAAAAATGCCCCAAAGGTGTTTTATGGACGTGAGGTCTAAGAGGTTAAAGTGTGAGATTTCGAAAGTGTCCTCAAATTAAATGCTGGAAAAGTGTCGCTTGTGACGACGGGTCACCCGACGACTCGTACCCACACCTTACGACCTGCATCATGACCCTATGACTCGTAGGGTCCAAGTTGTATCAAAAATAGAACCATTTGGGCCTTACACTGGTCAACCTGCGATTTTCACCAAATGACTCGTAATGAGTCCTCACAACTTGTAGTGAGCCACTCGTACTCAGAACAAAACATTTCCACACACACATTGTTTAGACTAATATTTAAGTCCAATGACTTGTCTTGGATTTCTATGACTCATGTCCCCAAGTCGTACTTAGGATAGAAACTCAAGCACCATTCATTGGACACCTTAAAACTAGGGTCATATGACCCCTCAAGACAATCTACGAAGCATAGGATGAGTCATAGTAACAACAGTGAGGATAAATTTTCAGAAATTTTAAGGAACCAACACATGAGATGTTTTATTCTCCCTCCCCCACCCTTAGGATTATTCGTCCTTGAATGATGGGTTAAGTCATTTATTAGCACGACTTGACCCCAAACACAACAGTACTTACCTTTAACAAAGACAGTAAACAAAGACATCAAGGAATTCACAATTTCCTTTAACAAAGCCAGAAAATAAAGATGCTAAGACCATACATACCTTAAGAATGATTTTCAAAAATATGGAATAGGAATGGATACTTGGGCTTCATGTCCTCCTCCCCTTCCCAAGTAGCTTCCTCCAAAGGACCTTTATAGAAGTCATGTCCTTGTCCACAGCTAACAGGCTTGCTGATCTAAAAGCTCCATCAAAACTTCCATATTAGACATGGAATATGAAATCCCCACACAATCAAAAGGAACAACCAATGAAGGTCACCTACACATTTACTCAGTATCGAAACATGAAACACTGCTTTAATTGAGCTAAAGCTTGAATGCAACTCCAATTCATATGCAAAATTGCCAACCCTCTTAAAAAATCAAGATAATGGGAACTGGGGTTCCTCTTCATTCCAAACTGCATCACCCCTTTATGTTGAAACACCTTTAAGAACACCCAATTACCAACATTAAACTCAATCTCCCTTCGCCTTACATATGAATTGGACATTGGGAGACTTTCGACAGTCCTAAGACTGTCCCTAATCACCTTAACCTTCTCCATGGCTTTGTGAACCAAATCAGGGCCAATAATCTATTTTCACCAACCTCAAACCATGCAATAGGTGACTTACACCTCCAATCGTACAAAGCCTCAAATAAAGCCATACAAATAATAGATTGATAACTATTATTATATGCAAAATCTATGAGAGATAGGTCATGAACCAAACTACTCCATTGTCAATTACAAAAGATCTTAGCATATCCTCCAATGTCTGAATGGTTCTCTCCGCTTAGTACTCAAACCTCTTTAAATTGAAATCCAAAAGTGAGGAGAGAACAGAATACCTCGATCTAATATAATGAAAACTGGAGCATCGTGTAGCTTGACTATCTCTTCAATGAACAACTTGGCATAATCCTCTGAAGAGAAATAAGTCCTCACCGACAAGAAGTGAGCAGATTTAGTCATCCTATCCATGATGAACCAAATAGAATTGATCTACTTTCAATATAGCGGAAGACCAGTAACAAAATCCATACTAATTATTTCCCACTTCCACATAGGCAGCTCAATCTCTTAAAATAATCCACCGAGCCTCAAGTGCTCAACCTTAACTTTTTTACACACCATGCACTTAGCCACAAAATTGGACACATCCCTCTTCATATTATTCCACTAATAAATCTCTTAAATATCATGATACATCTTTGTAGAACAAGGATGAAGAGTATACCTCGACATGTGAGATTCAGCAAAAATTTTTCCTTATATTCCATCAACATCGAGAACACACAATCTACCTTTGTACATCAAATACCATCACCACCAATCTCGAAAGCCATTACTATTTGCCTACCTATAACCTTTATGATTTGCATCAAGATAGGGTCCAACACTTTCTTCTTCTTTGCCTCAGCTTTAAGAGATGACTTCGTCGCCTCATTCACAATAACATCACCATAATTAGAATCTAAGAGACGAACTCCAAAATTATCCAATAAATGAATATCCTTCACAAAATCCAACTTTTTTTCGTCCATATGATATAAGCTTTCCATGGACAACTTGCTATGATCATCAACAACCATGTTAGCTTTACCTAGGTGATAGTGGAGACTCATGTCATAGTCCTTTAGAAACTTAAGACAACTCCTTAACCTGAGCTTTAGCTTCTTCTGGGAGAATATGTATTGCAAGCTCTTATGATCAGAATAAATATCTACACTGACTCCATACAAATAATGATGCCAAGTCTTTATTACAAATAACAAAGCTAACAATTCCAACTTATAAGTTGGAAAGTTCTTCTTAAGAACCTTTAGCTACCTAGAAGCATATGCAAACACCTTTCCATGATGAATCAACACGCAACCCAGTCCTACCTAAGACACATCATAATAGCCAACAAAACCCTCAGTATCGTCAGATAGAGTCAACACCAGAGCTAAAGTCAACTTATCCCTTTACTTCTCAAAACAACCCTCAGAAGCATCATAAAATAAGAACATTACCTTGTTCTAAGTCAAATTGACAATTGGGCAGCAATAGAAGAGAAACACTCTACAAACCATCTATAATAACTGCCTAAGCCCAAGAAACTCCAAATATCGATTGGAGTCATGGGTCTAGGCCACTTCTTAACCACCACAAATTTCTGTGGATATTCTATGATCCCTTAGCTAGAAACAACAACACCTATATAAGTCACAACATTTAACAAGAACTCACACTTAGAGAATTTTGCATACAATCTATCCTTCTTAAGGGTATGAAACACAAAAAGGATGTGTTAGACATTATTTGCCTCTTTATTCAAATATACCAAAATATCATCAATAAATACAATCATGAATAAATCTAGGAACTGATGGAAAACCCAGTTCATAAGATCCATAAATGTTACCTGCCCATTAGTTAAACCAAAAGTCATCACCATATACTCAAAATAGCTATTCCGGGTCCGAAAAGAAGTATTAAGCACATCCACCTCCCTAACCTTCAACTGATGGTAACCAGACCGAAGGTCAATCTTTGAAAATTACTTAACACTTTGAAGCTAATCGATGAGATCATCAATCCTAGAAAGGGGATACTTATTCTTCACAATGATGGATAGAAACCTTTTTCATAAGGTATTTCAACTGCTCTCCTTACACTCAGCTGAAGCCATTCAATATGGAGGGATAGAGATAGGACAAGTGTCCAAAATAAGATTAATTGTAAAATAAATTGCCCTTTCGGGAGGAACACCAGGAAGATCATTAGAGAACACCTCAAGAAACTCACATACCACATGAAGACATTGCAAAGAAAGTCCTTCAGACCTAGAATTCTTAACATACATTAAGTGATAGAGAAACCCCTTAGAATTCAATTTTTCAGCTATAAGATATGAAATGAAACTTTCCTTAGCCACTATGGAACTACCTCCCCATCAATCACTGGCTCATTGGGGAAGTGGAAATTGAGCCTTCGGGTCTGATAATCCAGCAAAACATAGCATGAATAGAACTAATCCATCCCTAAAATCATATCAAAGTCTATCATATCAAAATCTATCAAATCCATTAAGGTCTCTCTACTACAAATCAACATCACATAGCCCTTATAGACCCTTCTAGCAACAATGTAGTCCCCCATTGGGGTGGATACGATAAGGGGATTTCGATTACACTCAGGATTAGAAATAAAATAGGTAACTACATAAGGGGTCACATAAGAGAGAATAGACCCAAGATCAAGCAGACAGTATACATCACAGGAGAAAAGTTTAAGAGAACCAGTAATAATATTGGGGGATGCCTCAAAATCTTTGTGGGTGGCATAAGCTTACAAATGGTTTTGAATAATTTCATAGATAGAAGCATAAGTAGCACCCTTTGGTGCAGGAGATAATAAAGTAGCAACAAGAATCTTATTTATCCCAGAAGCAACCTTAGAAGGACAATCCCTTTGTGTGAGAATAATTTGTCCATATTTAAAAAACTTATTCCTACCCTCTAAACAAACACCATAATGCTCCTGGCCATAAAATATAAAGAAATAATATGATAGAGCAGACTACACCCCACTATCTTGAGACTGGGTAACTGGTTCTTTATATGCATTATCATAATATGAACGACAATCACTTGATGACTTTGGATAAGGACCAATATCCATAGAGTAAGAATCATAGTTGTTCCACCTCTAATTTGACCATTTCCCAAGATCTCTACCACTTTGTTGCTGACTTCCAAACCAAAACCCAAAACTTTTTGCTCTACCTTCCCCTATCTCTATCTATTTTTTCATTTCTGCCTCTACTTTTTGCATATAATCTAAAAACCTTGAGATGTCCATATAATTTTACAAAAAGGAAGCCTTGCTCTTAGAATTAAATAATGGGACAACACAGAGGCCAATTTTTTTATTCTATCCCTCATACTAAACACTAACTAAGAAGCATATCGTAATAACTGATAGAACTTAAAGACATACTCATTTACTGTCATCCTTTCTTGCTTCAAGTTCACAAATTCTAGTGAAACATTATAAGTGTGGCACACTACAAATTCCTAAATTCCTATTAAACAACAAGAAAGGAAAATATTTCTAAATTCCTCATAGCCTCTCCCTTATAAGTGCGTCACATTACAAACCAATAAAAGAGACTTTACTTGACATGGATTCATGGACACCCAATGACACTATACCAAAGCTCTGATACAAAATTTGTCATGACTAAAATCATGGATTGGTCGTGACTGGAATCTCCAATCCACCGTTGACCAGAGACTACCCCTTGAACCTAACAAAATACCGCAAACCACCAAATAATGGATAAATTCCAAACATATAAAAAGATAGAACAAGGTAATTTTAAAGAATAAAAGACATGTCTATGATCTATAATCAATAACCAATCACCAACATCACCTAACACTAAAGTAATCCAAAGCCTCTACCAAAAATGTATACCAATATTGTGTATGGACATGCCCCCAACTATTATGAAAAAGAAGTTTATAGAAGTTTAAGATATAAGAGACCAAAACATAAAATGTAGACATCCAATATATGGAAGCTCACTATTTCAATATCAACTCGCAAACTGATCCCAAATCCTAATCACTAAGTAGGAAAAGTAAAAGTATGGCCAGTTTTTACATTTCATGTGGATACTATGTCTGAAAATGGTTAGCAGGGTGAACACTAGCATGTAACTCAGGGATAAGGTATAAAATAATGCCATGATAAGCAATTCAAATAATTTGGATCAAATGCACATAATTAAACTTATATACATATATATATATCAAATGTCGGAATATAGAAAAAGGCTCAACATCCACTTTAAAACTAAGTCCTTAATTTTTTAGCTCAATAGTCATAATATAAGAAGGCACCCAGGGGTTATATGGATCCAGATCTCCCTAGCTGGAAGGGCCCCAGTGTCTGTGGCCGCCGAACCAAAGGATATGCATATGCTCTATGGGGGAATTGAATCTCTCGATATATCAAGAAGACACGAGCACTCAATTATGTAATATAATATAGGGGACTCAAACCTCTTAATCATATGATAATAATATGGGGGACTTGAACCACCTGATCATTTAGACCTCCATATCAACAACTGTGGTATTCAGTATTGGTCCCTCGGGACCTCAACTTTTACAATTCAGCTACAAGACCCTCATTAAAGCCCAATTAAATTATTTGTCACACATTATAATCATTGATCCATATTACTCATTAAGGCATACATTATTGGTATTGTCATACCAACTACACTTGTAAGGTAATATAAATATTCCAAACCAATTATCATCACTTAAGAGAATTCACAATTCCCTTGTTATATTATACATTAGTTTGGAGAATTACACAACTACTTATCATTCAATTAAAAAATCATTATTCCTTACTAACTTTTCACATTATGCAATAGTTCAAGAGTAATCCAATATGCATACTTTTCATATTAAAAACTAATTGTAAAATATGGGATTGAGTTTATAATTAATTCAAAAGTCACAAGTTTTAGGAAATTATAAGACCCTTGTTTATTCACAATACCCATGCACCCCACACATTCAAAACCATAATTAAAGCATGAATAATCATATGCTAACAATGGGAAAACATTGTTTAACAACAAGAATTCAAAAACCTTAACCCACATTTGAAAACCATCATCAATATCATATGAACAACACTTTAAAATATATGTTTTTAATAAATTTACAATTAGGGATCAACACTTGGGATGTTTCAATATTTTTATGGTACTTTGTTAAATTTGGATGGGTTTTAGGTGTCAGATTAATGAAATGCAAGACTTGGTATTAGTTGGACAATTTATGATAAATTTAAATCATAGAGTTTCAATGCTTGACTTATTCTTTAGGTCGTAGGTGAATTGGAATTCTTTACTAATGTTTAACATGAGAATGCCATATATTTATCAAGATTAAGTATCATGCTATAATTAATCATGCTTAAGGTTAGTTGGCCTTAGTTGCTTAAACTAATGGAAGTGCCATAGTTTCTATGATTGAGTGAGTTATAGTGTTTGGGAAGGACCTCTACCTTATGGATAACTATGTCTCGATATACATCTTTGAGTGAGTTTATATACCTTAGCCTATTCCTAGGTAGAAATTGACTTCAAGCATATTTTGGGGATTTAGAAGTGGGCTCTTTTACCCACCTTAAGTTAAGATTGATGATAGTTCTCCCAAAACCCTTTGTACCCTTAAAAATGCCTAGAGAATGGACTTTTTAGTCAATATTGACAAATCTTAGTACTTGTTGGTCATGATGAATGACATTACAAGTAATACCTAAGTAATTATGCCATATGTATGATTTATTAGTGAAGGTTATGATGAGATATTTACTATGCTATTATTTTGCCTATTGATTGGGCTACCGACTATACTATTAAATAAGCCCTTGCCTATGATATTGTCTTAGTTATAAATTATGTTATTGATTATTCCATGAAAGCTATATATTATCCCATGTATTAGTTATTGCTCAAATTATTAATAAACTATCTTTTGTGATAATGATAGACTATTAATGAGTCATTACTTATGATATTATTTATCATTCTGATCATGCTATGAAATTATGCTAAAATTCATGCTAGAAAATATTTTGAATGATGATGATAGAATTTGTCTCATGAATTATGTTAGAAGTCATGCTTATTGATTATATTGGGAGGTTATGCCATTAATTATGTTTAAAATCATGATACTTCATTTTATGATTTCGTATGCTATTAATTTTTAAATATTTATTTTGATACCCAAAAAGGCTGGAGGATATTATGATTATATTGATACCTGGTATGGCCAGAGGATAGTATGATGATACCTGGCAAGGCCGGAGGTATAAGGATATGAAGATAACTTGCAAGGCCAAAGGATAATAGGATGATATGATGCTACCAATCAATGAAGGAGGACATGATGATGATATTACTACCCGACAAGGCAGAAGGTTGATTATGATGATGCATTAATACCCGATAAGGTCAGAGGATGATTATATTGATGTGCCTATGTGTACATCTACTGGTTTGAGTCTGACCAGCTCTATGTATGGATATTATATGCTTATATCCCCTTGTATGAGATTTTAGTATATTATTGATATTAGTGATGCCAGTTGTAGCTTATAAGTGTAAAATATTTATAAATTAGTATAGTTGATGATTTGTGCAAAATAATGATTATTGGTGGATATTTTTTAAGTTGATAAATGAGCTTTAGTTGGTAATGATAATTGGTGATAAATGATGATAGTGATAAGTTATGGTTATCTAACAGTGATAATTAATGGCTATGTGGTAAATAGTTGTTGAATGATGATTAGAGGTTATATGATGACTAGTAGTCAAAAAGAATAGTTAATAAGAGATGGTTAACTAGTAAATGATGACTAGTGTATATTGATTCTAAGATTGTTAAATAATGATAATATTATTGATTTTGAGTACAATGTCTAATATTGGGGAATTGTGAAATATATGTAAATGACCAATTGATGATAATTATGGAATGACGGTTAAATGACAATGAAAGTTATTTATAATATTGCTTGATTGCTTTATTCTCGTCTTGAATATACTCTCCGTTCTTATGGGAGGATATGATGAGTTCTTTACTTTACTTTATCAATTGGCGTATGGGATCCAATTTTTTAGTTGGGGTTGCTTGTGTTAATATTTTACAATACATTACTATTCCAGTTATTTACTTGCTATACATGGTGATATTGACATGTGTAAATACCTTATATTATACCATTATTCTAGTTTAATTACTTTTTATGTATATTGATAATGGTGATGATTCTGGTTTATTTCTATACCTTGACTTAGTTACATTATCTTGCATTTTATCATACTTATATCATGATTTAGCCTAGTCGGCCGATGGTGCCTATGAAGTACTTATTGTTTTAGTACTCATACTACACTTTTCTACCTTTTTGGTGCAGATTTAAGTAATTGCTGTTGCCGGTAACCGTTACTTATATGGTGATTAATTTTTAGAGATAGGGTGTGCTCTTAAAGTTTGAGTTGACCATTTTGCTCTATCTTTATTTTAAGTCTTCTATTTTTAGATAGATGTATTAACTATTCTAAACTTTTGAGTTATACTAATACTATTAGATTCTCTTGTATTCGCTCTACTAGGTTATGGTATTGGTATCTTGTGTTGACTATTTTATCTATATATAATATTTTGTTTATTTCTAAATTATGTTCTTGAAATTTTTCCTAAGTTGAGCATTTCTTAACGAATTTACCCATTTCCTTAGCTTTGGGTTATGGTTTAGGCTTACCTACTAGCTATATTTAAAAGGTTCTATCTTGACTCGTAAGTCGATTCGTGACAAATTAGTATTGGAGCCTAGGTTTTACCAATATAGCTAGTATAAGAGAAAGTGTCTTAGTAGAGTCCTACAGATCAGAACGATGATGTCTATTTCCTATCTTTGAGAGACTATGGGACATTCATAGGAGTTCTTCACTTTGTCCATTCATATCAAGCTAAGAGTTTGAAATGGTTTGTATAAGTATTACTTTGACTTTACTCTTTCATAGATTGCAAGGTCATGTGTTACTGCTATACGATATAAGAGTTCTAAGATCGAGCCTAGGGATCCTTCTCCTGTTTATGGATGACCTAGAGGTCTGGTTAACCTCATTATGTATTTCTAGCTATGGTCTACGATAGGATGCCTTTCCCAAGTCTTATTCCTACACTTAAGGAAGAGATTATTCTGCCCCATCTAGTAGTGGGCTAGGGACCAACCCAATCTCTACTAAGGTTTATCTCTTCTTCAGTGCTTAGAGATACATTGGTTTAGCTTTTAGGTTTAGTTGGTTGTGCAATGTCTGATGGTGCACAATCTATATATCAAAGTGGTAATGAGGCAGGGATGTAACCTGTAGTTGTCACTCCCATAGTTAAGGTTCCTGCTGCACAAATAGTTGCTCAGTCAGTGGTTGCCCAGCCAACTATATCTTTTGAGGAGCAGAAGATTTTAGGTAAAATCTTGAGTTTATCTCTACCCAGGTTTTCTTGTGCTCCAGCTAAGGATGTATATGATATTTTGATTTCTTGTGAGGATAGGTTTCATAATTTGGGCCTTGTTGAGACTCGGGGTATAGATTACACCATATTTTAATTGGATTTGACTGATCTACATTAGTATAGAAGTACATGACTAGCAGCCTTACAGATTATTTGAGGGATCAGTATTCTAGATTAGGGCAGTGATCCATGATAGTAATAGAGGATGAGGCTCATTTTCATGAGTTGGTTAGGCATGCAACTTCTATTATAGATAATGAGTATGAAAGAGTTTGCTGCTTTGATAGAGGGTTAAGACTTCCCATTTGTATGGATACTTAAAGTTTAGTTGCTGCGGGTAGGTCTTTTGCTGATGTGCCAAATTAGGGTAGGGTGATGGAGGAGATGTACCGTGAGAGTAGTGATAAGAGGCATAGGTTTCAAGGAAAATTTAATGGGATCCATTGTAGTTCTAAAACCAATGGTGGAATTTCTCAGAGTAGGTATCCTCGGCATCCATCCTATTAGTTTTAGATTTAGCCTAGCCAACCTGTTCAGGCAGTGCTTTAAATTACTGATAGAGGTTAGTCTAGTGCTCAGATATCCCATGTAAGGGCAGTGGTTAATCTTTGAGAGGTTCGTCTTTTGGTTATTATAGTCATAGTGGTTACTCTGGGTTAGCAGGATCTAGTGGTTTTGGTTCATCTCATATTTCTTATATTACTTGTACACACCTTGGTCACAGATCATGAGATTGACGTAGTCGTGAGGTAATTTTATGTTCAACTAAGACTATACACTCTAATAGAGAAGTTAACCCCTCAGCTAGGGGTGGTTCTCATGGTTGTAAGGGTTGTTTATAGGGAGGTAGAGGAGGTTCTCAAGATGGAAGGACAACAAGTCAGTTAGGTGCCCAGCCAAGTGGCTGGTGGGTTAGTTGTATGAAGTACCTACTAGACCCAAAGCTGAAACTTTGGATGCCAAAGTTATTGGTATGATTTTGGTATGCCACTATTTATTCCTTGCATTATTTTATCCGGGATCCACTTATTGTTATATATTTATATATATGCATACTATGGCTTGAGAAAACAAGAATACACCAGAATCAACTGACAAACTTGAAAAGTGACAAGCGGAAAATGAATTTCATACCTTAAGCAGTTTCATCAAACATGGGGAATAAGAATTGTTACTAGGCCTTTGTATATTCCTCACCTTCCCATATAGCCTCTTCTACCTTTTGATTTCTCTAAAGAACTTTCACTGAAGCTACGCCCTTGGTACACATTCTATAGAATTGTCTATCAAATATCTCAATTGAGACTTTATCAAAAGATAATGAATTCGTAACACAATCATCCTCAATCGACACTATCAAAGAAGGATCACCCACACACTTTTTTAGCATATACACATGGAAGACAAGATGAATCAAAGCTAAACTAATAGTCACTCAGATAGTGGTTTCCTAACCTACTATGTTTATTAAGGGAAACATTTCAAAATTCTATGTAGAATCCTTCTTATAAGTGTGGAGTACTGCACACCCATAAAAAGGAATCTACTTAACACAATTTTATGGATAACAAATAACCCAAAACCATTAACTGATACAAAGCTTATTAAGATCCAAACCATGGCCTGGTCATGATGCGTATCTCAAGCCCACCATGTATCAAAGAACACCCCCTTAGACTAACCTCAAGAGCATAATAATAACAATAAAGATAAAGCGAAGGTTAATCAAAATAGATATAAGAAGAAGAATATATGAATCAAATAAAAACTAAGAGTCAAAATAACAAGCACCCCACAATTTTCCACAATAGCCTCAAAAATAAGAATAGCAACTAAGTTAGGAAATGCCCCTGACTATGACCAAAAGGATCCAAATAAAGTAATAAAACAGTAATAAAACTACTGGAATAACAGGACCTTTCAAAAAATGAAAGCTCACAACTTCATACACTTCTACAGGGGCACTCAACTACCTAACGCTATACAGGAGCAACATAAAAGTCTTCAGACCCTATATTATGATACGATGATCATCTTAGGATGGTTAATGAAAAAAGCACTAGCATGTAACTCAAAGAAAATGATAAAATAATGCCATGTCCAAAATCATTCAAAATCACATTTATAAATAAATATATTTGACGTTAATATAGGAGAAAGGGTCATGAGTATGCGATTTTGAATATTTAACCTAAATTATGTAGCTCAAACAATTCAAAAGGCACCCATATGGTATATGGATTTATCTCCCCCTACTG
>NC_061119.1:96534083-96547875 GCF_002878395.1 Capsicum annuum
AATTCAAAAGGCACCCATATGGTATATGGATTTATCTCCCCCTACTGAAAGCTCCCTAGTGCATATTAGTTGCATGAACCACGGAAAAATTAAGGGAAAACTAAAGAAACCAAGGAAATAGTCATTCAAAAATATATACATCAAGTGTACTTCAAGAACATGGTCATATAGACCCCCAACACCGAAAAAAATGGTTTCCAGTGTTCAATCCTTTGAAACATACCCCTTTAAGGCGAGAAACATAATTCTCTTTAAGCCTAAACTAAAGTAATTTGCACATATTCAAATCCATTAACCCAGGAGTCATTCATTAAGGCACTTACCACTGGGTATCGTCTTGCCAATATGCTTTAAAGCTAAATTAAATATGCCAAACTGATTCACTCAAAAAAATTAGGCTTCTAAGTTCTATTTAAATAAAAAACAAGGACACCAATGCCATCTAAAACTATATTCATATCCTCTTATCCTTTAATTCAATGCACTAAGTTCAAAACAAGTTAAACCATGCAATTATTCATATTTAAAACCATTATTTTAATAAGAGTTGAGGCTAATGCCTATTCCATGCAACAATTCATCCAATTTGGTCAAACCCTTTTCTCCCTTTCCATTTATTTAAATAATGCACCAATTTAGTCCCAAAAACATCAATTAAAGCATGAATAATCAATTTAAAACATAGGACAAGTAACTCAATTTGTCTCAACAAAAACCCCTCAACCTAATTTCAAAACCAAATTTAAATCACTTCAAATCCATTAAATTAATGCCACAATGTAAAATTCATGGTTAGGGAAGAGAAACATGCCTGAAACACATAAGAAATTAAAGTCATTTAAAAGTTGGGTGCTCGGATGATGAATTCTCTATAAAACCCTTTGATTTTCTTGGGGTTTTAGTTTGAGATAGAATTAAAAATGTTATGATATTTAAAAACTAGAAGAAAATGGTTATTTTATTTCTAAAGCTCGTACTAAGGGTAAAAAAACCAAGAGCCCCTCACCTCAAGTGAAAAAAACAAAAACTGGATGAAATTAAAACATCACGATGTCACTCAATATTATGGAGGATAGCCCCTATTCAATGGCAATATCAATGAGGTTAACCTCTATAAAACGACCTTATCATAGACCCTCACTACTCAGGGTCCCAAAATAACGCAAACCCCTTTACAAAAATCTTAAACTTTTCTAAAGCACCCCTTTAACACCCCTAAACATAATTTAAGACAAAAACAAATATTTCATATACCAGAGGGTCAAAAATAAAATGATTGAAAAATTAATGGGTATTAAATTTTTTATGGTCCAAGGAGTGTGAGTTGAGATTTGGAAAGCTCTAGGATTTTCTTAGTTCATCACCTATTTTAACCCTTTTTTATGGGTAAGAGATTCACCATGTTTGGTAATTTATTTAGTGTTGTCCTATATTGTGTATTAATAATGCATGGTCATGTTGTTTCTTGCTTATTGAAAACTTAAGGTGCACAAGTGAAACTACCCCACTAATCATTTGGAGTTGGTGGTGGTCATTTTTATGCTTAAGATTTGGAGGCATTATTTGTATGGTGTGAATTTTGAGATTTTCACCGATCATCGTAGTCTGAAGCATTTTTTACCCAGAGGGAGCAAAATGCTAGACACTATAGATGGATGGAGTTGGTAAAGGACCATCAAATCTTAATCCTGTAACATCCAGGCAAGGTAAATATAGTATTGGATGCCTAGAGCCATAAGGAAATAAGTATGGGTAGCTTGGCTTGTAATTTAGTTTCTCAGAATCTATTAGAATATGACATTCAGTCCTTAGCCAAATTGATCATTTGTATTCATATTTTGGATCCTAGGAGGATTTTGGCTAGTATGGAGGCGAGGTCCTCATTATTTGAGTAGATTCTAGATCATCAATTAGAGGAGAACAAGGTTTGATTCCTTCTTGATCAGGTGTTACGCGGTGAGTCCTAGAGAAAAACCATAGATTCTAAGGGTGCTATGAGATTTGATGTCCGTATTTGTGTTCCAAAAATCTATAAGGTAATTTAGCTGAATCTATATGAGGCTCACAACTCTTGATATATTATTCATCCCGACATAACCAAGATATATAGAGAGTTGAGACAACATTATACATGAAGTGGCATGAAGATATATATGACAAAATTTCTAGCTTACTACCTATGTTTCCAGTAGGTAAAGGCCAAGAATCGACAACCAGATAGAATAACCTAGAGGTTGACTATTCACGATTTGAAATGGAAATGGATAACCATGGATTTTTTTACTGTTTTACCATGCACTTCTAGTAGTTCTAAAAGTATTTGGGTCATTGTATATTATTTGAAAAAGTTATCAAATTTCATTCCTATTTAGATGTCCTTCAGTTCTACGAGATTATCTTATATCTATGTTCGGGAGGTAATTTTTTTGCATGGTCTGCCTTGTTTTATTATTTCATACCATGGTTCTATGTTGAATTTAAGGTTTTAGAGAGATTTTTGGAGGATTTGGGCACTCAGTTGGATCTTAGCACCTCCTCTATCCAGAGATAGATGGTTAGTCTGAGCGAACTATTCAAGTTCGTTAAGATATGCTTCGAGTCTGTGTTATAGATTTTAGAGGACAGTAGGAGGAGTACTTAGACTTGATAGAGTTTGCATATAATAACAGATATAAGTTGAGTATTGAGATGATGTATTTTGTGGTTTTGTATGGAAGGAGATGTCATTCTATGATTGGATGGTTTGATACTCTCAATGATATCTAGTTTGGTTGGGATGTGTTTACGTGTTTGATTGATGAAATGAAATACTATGGATTAGTTGGATTGTTTAGGCTAAATTTAAATCGTAGAGTTAGAATGCTTGACTTATTCCTTAGGCCTCAGGTGAAGTGGACTTCATTACTCATGTTTAGCATGAGAATGCCTTAGATTTATCAAGATTAAGTATCATGCTCTAATTAATAATGCTTAGGGTAAGTTGAACTTAGTTGCTTAAACTAATGGAAGTGCATAAGAGTCTATCATTGAGTTAGTTGTAGTGTTTAGGAAGGACCTCTACCCTAGGGAAAATTGTGGCTTTCTATACATCTAAGAGTGGGTTTAGATACCTTAGCCTAACCCGGGTTAGAAATTGACATAGAATGTATTTCGGGGATTTAGAAGTAGGATATTTGACCCACGTTAAGTCAATATTGATAATAGTTCTCATGAAACCCTTTGCACACTTATTAAATGCCTAGAGAATGCCTTTTTTAGGCATTACTAAGGAACCTTGGTACTTTTTGGTCTTAATGAATGGCGTAGAAGTAATGCCTAAGTGATTATGCCGTATATATCATTTATTTGTTAGGATTATGATGAGCCATTGATTATGCTTTTGTTTTGGATATTGATTGGGATACCGACTATAATATTGAATGAGCCCTTGACTATGATATTGCCTAAGTTAAAAATTATGTTATTGAAAATTATGTTATTGACTATGCTATAAGTAAGTTATACATCATGCCATGGATTTGCAATTTCTAAAGCAATTGATAAACTATCTTTTATGGCATTAATGAGTCATATTGCTTATGATTTTGATTATGCTAAGAAATTATGCTAGAAATCAAGCTAGAAAACATTTCTAATGATGAAATTAGAAATTGTGTCATGAATTATGTTAGAAGTTATGCTTATTGATTATATTGGGAGGTTATGCCATTAATTATATTTAAACTCATGATACTTCATTATATGATTTCTTATTCTAACGAGTTTTCTACTGATTATGATTATATATATGGATTGATACCCGATAAGGCCGTAGGACACAATGATGATATTAATACCTAACAAGGTCAGAGGATATTATGATTATATATTAATACCTACCAAGGCCAGATGATATTATGATGATATGATGATACCCAACAAAGCCAAAGGATGTTTTGATGATATGATGATACCCGACAAGGCTAGAGGACACTATGATGATATCAGCCCCAACATTAGCATTACCTGGATGGTACAAGGCACTCATATAATAGTCCTTCAACAACTCTAGCCACATTGATTTTCTTCTTTATGGATGAACACACACTGGAGGCTATTAGGATGTATAAAAACATCAACATGTACACCATAAAGATAATACCTCCAAATCTTTAAGGCAATAACTACTGCTGAAAATACAAAATCATGAGTCGGGTAATTCTTTTTATGATCCTTGAGTTTTATAGATGCATCTGGTATAACTTCACCACACTACATCAATGCATAATGAAGACCCGCTCTAGAAAAATAACAATAAATCACAACACCATTTGAACACTCTGGCCGAGTCAAAACTAGAGCGACAGTGAATCAATTCTTCAACATATGAAAGATCATCTTGCACAAATAAAAACAATAAAATTTTACTTTCTTCTGAGTTAGTCTAAAATTAAGAGAAACGATAGAGGAAAATCTTTGAATAGGAAGCTTGTAGTAAATGGCGAAACCAATGAAACTCCTGATATCTAATGGAGAGATGGGTCTATAACAATTCCTAAATGCATCAATCTTTTGAGGATTAACACAAATTCCTTCACTGTATTAATTTAACAAAAGAATGCTACTAAGTTCAACCAAAATTCACACTTGTTAAACATAACAAATAACTGGCTATCTTTGAGAGCCTGCAAAACAAACCTCAAATTCTCTTAATGTTCATCCCCACTTCGAGACTAAATAACGATTTCATTAGTAAATATATTAGAAAATATATCCATGAACTTCTTGAACACCTCATTAATCAAGTGCATAAAATCAGAATTAGCATTTGTTAGTCAAAAAGACCTAACAACAAATTCAAAGTGGCCATATCAATTTCTTAAGGTTGTCTTAAGAATATTGCAATATCTAACTCTAAATTAATAATATTTGAATTTGATTTCTATCATAGAAAGTTCCTTGGCATCCTAAAGGTTGTCGAACAATTCATTAATCCATGTAATTGGATACTTATTCTTGATTGTAACCTTCTTCAACTGACGGTAGTCGGTGCATATTTTGAGAGAACTATCTTTCTTGTAAAAATAGAATTTTACTACCCCATAGAGAGATATTGAACCTCATAAACCCCTTATATAGAAGGTCTTTAAAATTTGTATTTAGTCTCTTAAGCTGGGCTTGGGTAATTCTATAGAGTGGAAAGGAAATGAGTTGGTTATCACGAAGGAGATCTATTCTAAAGTTAATACCCCACTCTGAAGGAGGTCCCATAGACCTTTAGGAAACACTTATTTAAACTTAAAACCAAAACTAACTCAAGAATTGGGATATCAGACTTTAAATCCTTTTATAGCCTTAGGTAAAGAGCAAACCAACCTACAAGTGCTGAGGTACTACTCTTCTTCTTCACAACTAGTTCTTTTGGAATCTAAATTTGGAATACTCTCTTTCTATAATCAATGGAGGTATATGAAAATTTTATCCAATCTAAGCCAATAATAGCATCAAAATCTATCATCTATTGCTTTACTATATCAACTGAGGTAAATTTTAGAGAAATAATGTCTAGGCAATTTCTGTATACTCATCTTGCTATGATTGAATCACCAACTGAAGTGGAAAATGATAAAGGTTCTATGAAAGTTTTAGGACTGACACTAAATTCTATTGGCATAAAGAGAGCCATAAAGAAAAGTGTGGCTCTATGATCTAACAATGCATAGACATTAATATGAAAGACGTGCAACCTACTAATGACTATATCATGAGAACCTTCTAGATACTAGTGGGTAAGTAGGGAATAGAACCTTTTATAAAATTAACCACCACCTATACTAGATGTGGATCTCAACCCTTTCCAGTGGAACCTAATAACTCCTTCAAATATTTACCTAGCTCGTCACAAGTAAAACAATTCCCACTGTCGGTCATACTCTCTTTTGTAATTCTTAATACTTAAATTTCAAACTAGATTAGTACATCCACTAGTCACGGTACCATAGAACACTAGATGAAGATGGAACTGTGGTTGAAGATTTCTGATGAAACTAGGGGAGTTTCCCACCATCTTATTTCTACTAATAATAGTTAAGACAACATTTTTTTACCCTTTTTTATCTTTTTGTCCTTAATCTTCTCTTCCTTAATAGATTGTAAAAAATACAATAACATGGACATATCCATCTCCTTGACCAACATCACTATTCTATACTCCTTGACCACATCCTCAAAAACATATGACATAAATTTTCTCATACGGACCCCAGAGTTAGCAACCAATACTGGAGCATACTTTGCCAAATAACTAAACATAAGATAATACTTCTTCAAACTAATATTACACTACTTCAAATTAATAAATTCCTGCACCTTTGCCTCTCTTACCTAAACTGGTAAGAACATGTCCAAAAATGTAACAAGAAACTCATCCTACTTTACTGGTTCTAAATATACACCACTATCACCTTTCCATTATTTGTATCATATGTGAGTCATTTCTTAGAATTGATAAGTAACATAGCCCATACTTTCATTTGAAGTGATACTCATGATATCAGTAAATTTTTGAATATCATTTAGAAACTCTTGTGGATACTTTTCAAACTTAGAACTAAATAATATCAAGGAATTCATCTAAGTAAAGTCTTAAACATTAGTTGATTTTTTATTCAATTTGAGTTCAATGTTACCACCACCTTCTAGTTATTCTTGGTGGGAATGGACTTGATTAATGAAGTAAAAGTAGCCCTAAAAACATACATCATTAGAAAGAGTTTCATTTTAGGGTCTACTAGAGCTAGTGGAGCTTGATGATTTCTATCTTCGATGTCCTTCCTCCATATATTAGTTCTCTAGGAGGAAGATTTTGTGAACATGTAAAGCATAAGTTAGAAGTAGGATTTAATAGTGCTAACACTCTACTGCAAAATATGAACATTAATGAAGTGAAAATTTTCCTAATGTGTTTTATAGCTTTTCATCCATAAGTGTGTTGCACTACACACCCATGAACAAAACTCTAGTTGATGCTGATTTTCACACTCTAGGACACTCTAAAATTGATGATTTGATACCAAGTGTTATTACCTAATTTATGAGTCTTAATGTCACCTTCTCTATCCCACAAGTAGGTAAGATAAATTGTAAGCCACAGATAAACACAATGGGTCAACTTGGTCGAAATGCCCTAAAAAGGTCAAATAGGCAATCCAACATAAGAAATTAGCAAGGCAACAGAAATAGTTCAAAGGTACGGCTAGTACAGAAGCCAGTACTGAGCATAGAATTATAAAACCCCTGACCTGTTAGAGCCAGTATAGGAGCATCAAGTAATAATAATACAGCCCAAGTATTTAGAATTGTAAATAACATTTGTCTCAAAGCGAAATGCTGAGCATAGAAATATAGAAGCAAATACGTAACTTCCAATCCAAGAGCTCGTTCTATCTTTGAATAGCAACACAACACGAGCTTCCACCAATAATGTTAACAAGTACATGGATCTGCACCAAAATGGTACAAAAATGTAATGAGTACCAAAACAATGGGTACTCCATAGGTATCATTTGCCTACTGATCTAAATTATGATATAAATATGATAAAATAAATTACAACATAACTAACGGATCTGTACCAAAAAGTTATAATAATGTAATTAGTACAAAAACTGCGGGTACTCCATCAACATCATTGGTAGACTGATCTAAATTTTGATATAAATATTATAAAATGTATACAACATAACTATGTCAAAGTAGATATAAGCCCAAATCATCTCCAACATAGCTTTGCATAAAGAAGTAAATAAATAAATAAAAAAGCATAATATAAATAAAGCATCGCATACACAAGGATAACTCAAAATTGGCTCCCATATGTTAGTTAGTGCAAAAAAGTAAATAACCCATCGCAATCCCCTTTAATCCTTGAAGGTACACACAAGATAGTGTAGCCTAACACTATCATTACAAATATTCAATATTCCACTATAATCCACTTACATCATGATAAATTATAGCTATTTTCTGAATTTCAAACTTAGCCAAATTTCCAATTCCAATCTCACACCCCAATATTGTCATAATACAATAAGTATATCATCATAAAATAATATGTATATCTAGACTCAAACTAACAAATATAATCAATATCTGGTGAACTAGTAATTATAATAAAAAAATAGACTTGAATAAATTATCATAATTAGTAATCGGACTCAAACTAATAATTATGTCTTCAATATAATAATCATCCTCCGAACTCAAACCAGTAATTATAAATATATCAATATAATGAATAGTATCATCAATAGAATAAGTAATGGTATAATCAATAAACGTTAACCCTCACATCAACCAACATAATTATCAAGTATCAAAGTTTCCCAATATTACCTCAATAGCATTTCTAATAGTCTATCATTCGTATAAAGTTCTACAAAAGCTAACATATGTCGTAGCATAAGGTAGGTTAAAATCCCACTTCTAGTCCACGAAGATCCATTTTAGGCTAATTCTACCTAAACTAGGCATAGGGTTTAAAATCCCCTTTTAGAGGTTAAATAAGCCTCAATTATCCATAAGATAGGAAATTCACCAAAAATATGACCAACTAGGTCAATTATGTCTAATTTATGATTTTCAAACTGTCAAATCGGTCCAACTATCTCAACCATTGAAATTCATCATACCTATACCTGAAACCCATCTCAAAGAAATTGATGACGGGTCAATGATCTGCTAAACCATCATTTTTTCCTTCCAACAAGATTTTGTAAGATGCCAAGCTATCCAAATCACTTTCTACTAATCAATACGAGAATATTGATATCCATATATCACTAATAAGCTTTGGATCCAAAAATTACCTAAAATCTCATCTGATCCCATTTATGGAAAATTCATGTTTTCAAAACCTGCCCAACATACCCATATGTGCAAGGAGTCATTACCCTCTAAAATTGCAAAAACCTGTGCTAATTTGGGGCTAAAATCAATCTTCCACTTTTTTGGGATTTTGAACAATAAATGGAAAATTCTACCATGAAATTAGAGGAATCTTACCTTAAATCTGAAGGGGAATCAAGAAATAATGGTTAACCAATTGCCCCGAACCACCTACAAGCTTTAATTCCAAGCTATCTCTCCATTAAGGGTTTTAGATCTTAAGAAAATTGATTAAAAATAAGAAAAGTCAAGCTAAAATGGGGAGTTTATACCCTTAAAAGATGCTTGGGTATCGCTTTCACAACCCTCCCTCTATGATAGCGGTACAAGGCACCAGACAAGGATGTCACGATTATGACATTACCCCAACGTGATGGTGGCTCTGTTGGACTGTCCAAGGGTTTCCATTTATGACTTGAAGTATCATGATTGCGACACTTGCTGGTGCTGCTAGTTAGCAATTACGATCCATTGTCTAAGATCAGAAGTGCACCAGATTACCACTATCTAAGTCTTCGCTTAGCCTTATGGATTCATTTGGAATGCCATACACAGAAACATGCTATGTAACCACACCAAATTCAAAATTTCATACTAATGACACAGTTAAAATTTCTATGTGAGGTCATTTTGATGAAATTTTGGACCCACATCCACTTTTCAATTTCTTAACTTTTTAACTAATAGGTAGAAATAAGCCTTGTTGCCTCGGGTCCCAGTTCAAAATTTCACCTAGCCTAAAATCAATATTTTGGAGCTACTGGAACAGTCAGAATTTGCATTCAATGTTGTATAGCTAATATTTTTGTCCAGTGGCCATTTGGAACTAACAAAAACTTCAAAATAGAGAAATGCTCTAAAAACCAAATGAACTACCCAGTAATCTAACTATCAGTTCAAACTGGTGAGCTAAAAAATACAACACTTTTGATGCTTAAAATAATAAGAATATACAAGTGTCTTAGGATGTTTTGTTAGATATGATGTATTTTTTTGTACTTTTGTAGGAAACTAGGTTTTTGATGCTAAGTTTGAGATAAAGATGAAAATGGAGTTTTTGGCAAGTTTCTTGGTCATTCTTGTTAATATTTGGCACTTACTAGGTGTACGTGACCTAAGCATATACTAAAACTTGAAGTTTTGAAAAATAGTTGCAAGAATTTGAAGGCCTGACACATATTACCCCATGTTGATTGCATGTAGCATATGTGGTCCATATGTGACTAAGGTAAGTATAATACTTCAAGATCTTGTGAGTGTAAAAGCTGATGAAGATGTTCCAGCACTCACCTGTGTCTACATGCAGACAGTATAAGGGTAAGGTAAGTGCCTGAAGTCTAAAGTCCCGAGAGAAAATAGTACAACAAATTTTTTCTAGCACATACTTGGGTCTATATGTAAACCACATATTGAAAATACACCTACTGTTAGACCATATGTAGATATAGGTAAGTGGCCACTGAACCTATTTATCCGTTTTCATCTAGGATTTTATTTTTAGGGTTTCCTCATGTACTATAAATACATTTATGTGTTTTTAGTAGACGCTACGCACTATTTATACTAAGAAACATATATTTGATTTTGAGATCTATGTTTGATCTTGGCAATATTTTGTATTGATTTTTGTTGTGAATTGAGTTAGTGTTTTAGTTTTTTTAGTTGTTTATTACTGTGTGGTTGTTGAAGCCATCAAACCTGAATTATTTTAATTGTTACACAAGTTTGAGCAGTTAATCACCCTTAAATGCTAGGGTTTTGGGAATGCTGGATACATAACAAAGTAGGATAAGTGTTAGCTTCTAGGGTTATGGGAACCCTAGACACGTAATTAAGTATGAGAAGTGTTCAATCCTTCTATAGTATTGTTGTTGCGTGCATTAAGGTTTTCTTTACTATGATTGATTTCTTAACCAGTGCACAAATTAGGATCTAGCTTGTATTACTATGAACCTAAGAGGGAGGTAGATATTAGGCAAATGAGATCACAATGCTGATTTGGGGTTAATTATCGATACAATCTTATTTGTATTATTTTTATAAGCCAATTAACTCCCACATAATCTAACCGAGACTAATATGAGATAGTTTAACATGGGTCTAAGTTTAGGGTTAGTAATACGACATCTAATACCGAGAGAAGGTGAGTGAAATTTACCAGATAGAGTATAGAGGCAGTTTATGATACCTATCTTTATGACACCTATCTTACCAGAATCTACCAGCATAATAGTTATATAGTTGGATTGAGCATAAGAACCTTGTTGAGATAGAATATAGGGGAACACCACCCTATTTTTCGTCTATGACTGAATTACAACCAGAGTTAATATTCACTACTTTTTTGATATAATCACATCTAACCCCCTATTAACATTCCAGCTTTGCCCATTAACTATAGTAGTTAAGATCCATTGTTCCACGTATTTCCTTCGGAATCTACCCAAACCATTGTTTTCTTATTTTACCTAACAACAATCGTATATTTTTTAAATTAAAAGTGTAGCTTTGGAGTGATCAAATCATGGCTCAGTTACCAAGGAATACATTTTTGAGTTGTGAATCATAATTATTGCCGTTTATAGGTACTTTTGTTTCTATTGTTAGTTGGTTATAAGCCCGGGTATGCCTAGAACATTGAGTAAAGTAATTCTCTTACTTCTAGTAAATTCAAATCTAGAGAGGACTCTACATATATCTAGTAGGATGATGAAGTTGAACAAAGTTGATATTCCTAAAGGAGTTCATGACGATGCACACTAGGTGCCTCCCCCTCCTCCTAAAGGAGTTTAGGACATTGTTTGTTAACATACTGAGGAGATTTTAGCACAATTTTCTAATTAGAAGTGAGAATAATATTCTTTATATGAAGCTCGAGAGTTAGATTTATCTATACAGAGGTAGGAAGTAGATCGCCGAGCAGCACTCGATAGTAATTAGAATTGAGTTAGAGGTTGCCATTCTCAATTAATCCCAATGTATTAGTATTTATAGCCTTATAAAAATGGTGAAGAGGATCTGGGGTATGTTGAGCCGACAAAGACTAGAGCTATTATCCCTCCTCTTTTGCTCCTTGGCATCAAGTTTAATGTCTATAGTGCTATAATCTAACTCTTATATTTGAAGGGTATGTTTGCGGGGTTTCCTACAAATGATGTAAATATGTATCTAGCCAATTTTACTCAAATTTACACTTCTTACACAAATCTACAGTTGATCAGGATGCAGTTAGACTGAGTTTGTTCCCTTTCTCACTTACAAGATAATCATCTTTATGCCTATAGGAACTTTTAAGAGGATCTATCACTACATTGAATGAGTTACACAGATAATTAATTATCTAGTTCTTTCCTTCTCAAATATGTTATAGCTTAAGGACGACATTTATAATTTTATGAAGCTATAGTAAAAACCTATGTACGAGGCTTGGTTTAGGTTCAAGAAAAAGTTGAGTATGGTGCCCAACAATTGTATTTCATGGACAAGCTTATTGGAGATATTTAATAGAGTCCTGACATCACTTACAGTGCCATGGTAGAACCATATCTTGAGGATCTTTTATGAAACTATGTTTGGAGGTAGCTTTAGATATTCTAGATTAGATCTCGCTAACTAACTGAGGGTGGGAAACTCGAGAGGCAGAGAGGGTATATGTCACTTATTATATTGGTTCCTCATGCCATTAGAAAGTAACTAATGATTCAGCATGTTCTGATAAAGTGAATAAGTAGATCACAAAGCTCAACTTTAAAAAATTATGAGTCAAAATCGGAGGAGGAAAAAGAAATATCTTGATTGTTAGTTTGTAGGTTTTTGATCCCTAGGTCAAGGAAACCATGGTTAGAAGTATTATGATAGATACAGAGACCATATTATGGAACGATATAGTATGTAGGGGAAGAAGGACGACTACAGAGAGAAGGGAAATAGGTATATTCTGCTTGACAATTGAGACATAGAATCAATAATGGAAGAGATGCTCACTAAGCTTGTAAAGGGTCAAGAAAATCAGGAGAACAACCTTATGGATATTAATGTTTACATTTAAGTGTTGACCAAGATGGTTGAAGCGTATGTCACTGCTATCATGCAGTTGAGCAATAATTTGGGCAGATGTCAGCTATATGGAACCGGAGGCAGCCAGGTACCCTTCCGAGCTAAACTGTTCAAGATCCAAAAAATAATGGTTATGTTATTACTATTACCAAAATCAGTTGTATGACTACGGTGGACTCCCCATTATCTATTTTGAAAGCACTAAGAAATGATGAAGTTGATGATGATATGGCACCAGTTGTGGAGTTAGTAAAGGTAATAGATGGTGATGATAAAGTTGGTAAGGAAAAAGGTAAGGGTGAGGTAGTTGAGACAAAGATAAGACAAATTAAATGACCTCCCCCACCTTTTTCTCAGGGATTAAAGATGAAGAGAGAAAGGGAAGTTTAAGTGATTAATTGAGATATTGAAAAGGTTGAGCATGAACAGACCTCTTTTTGAGGCATTAGATTAGATGTCTGTATATGCCTACTTTATGAAGCATTTGATTAAAAAGAATAAAGGGACTACTATCGAGGATGGTGATAGATTGCATCATTATAGTACAGTCACGACTAAGTCTCTGGCCCAGAAAAGGATGATCTCAGAGCATTCACAATACCTTACACTATTGGTCATCCCAGCTAGCATAAATTTTATGTCGCTAGTTGTATTCAAGCAATTGGTGTTAAGCCCTCCTTAACTAAAAATTATGCGGTTATTGATGGCTAACAACACTTTGAACAAACTTGTGGGCATTTCATTTGATGTCATTGTTAGAGTTGATAACTTCATATTTCCAGCTAACTTTGTCATTTTGGACTGTGAGGTT
>NC_061119.1:96850875-97048809 GCF_002878395.1 Capsicum annuum
CATCCAAAGATGTTTAAAAATATGCATAGTAATATATTTATAGCACAAGAGTAAGCCAAAGCCATGTAGGACAAGAATTCCAACAATCTGTCAGCACGGGAGTAGATGGGGTGTAGCCCTGTGTTAAGCCCCGCTCTAGGTAAGGCTTCCCCCTTGGTAGAGAACTGCTCCAGCCAAGGCTCTTCCGTAGTTATATCCCTATTCCAGCTAGGGCGCCGCGGCTTATAGCCTTGACACACTGGAAGTTACCATCCAAATTGTGGTTAAGTATATATCATCCCATCTTAGTCCTTTGTCTATTGGTGCATTTACCATGAATTTCTAGCCTTTTCAACATCCCAACATCATTATATTCAGCTCAAAAAGCTTCCTACACAATCACACACCACAAATTGGAGATCATAACACCACAATATCCATGTCGATGAATCAAAACAAGAGCTAAGACAAGGATAATTCCCATCGATCTTTAACTCTATGTTTTGACTCTTAACTTAATCAAATTGAACGATGAACATTACCTACAAGTTATTCCACTCATAATTACACATTAAAACTATTTGGACCACATTAAACACAATAAAATCCATCGGGATCAACTAGACAAGCTCCTAGCTCAAGCTAGTAAATCTAGTTTCCACATTGAACTCTAAATGATTTCTTTAAGAACAAAATTGTTTGGAATTCACTTTGAATAGTGTAATCATATACTTTAACACTTAGACGGACATTTATCTCATTATCAACAAATATAAGACACGAATTATCCTTAAAACAAGGCTAAAATTACTAGGAATAGTGACACTAGAATGCATAAATACACCCAAAATCAAAGACCTCTTAGATAAAGGTTAGATCCATCCTAGTGTGTCTCCTTAGGATTCTCCCATATTGTTTGTGCATAATAAGGATGGTTTCCTTCGTATGTTCATTGATTATCGATAGTTGAACAAAGAGGCCATAAATAATAAATATCCTCTTCCTAGGATCGATGATCTATATGATCAACTTCAAGGTGTGAAGTGTTTCTCTATCATTGATATTAGGTTGGGTTATCATCAACTTAAGATTAGGGAAATGGATATCCCTAATACAACTTTTAGAACTCATTTTGGTCACTATGAGTTTCTAGTGATGTCCTTGGGTTGACCAATACCCTGGCGGCATTCATGGATTTCATGAATAGGGTCTTTCGCCTATTCTTGGACTAGTTTTTCATTTTATCAATTGATGATATCTTGGTCTACTCTAAGAGTGAGGTAGATCATGCCAATCACCTCCATGTCGTATTGTAAACTTTAAGGGATCATTATTTGTATTCTAAGTTCTCTAAGTGTGAATTTTAGTTGAAGTTGTGACCTTCGTCAGTCATGTTATCTCTAGTGAAGGAATTATGGTAGATCCCTAAAAGGTTGCGGCGATCAAAAAGTGGCCTAGACCTGCGACTCCAACTAATATTTAGAGTTTCTTGGGTCTAGCCAGTTACTATAGGAGATTTGTGGAGATTTTTTTACTATAGCTGCCCACTGACTAAGTTGACCTAGAAGAAGGTAAAGTTCTTGTGGTCAGATACATGTGAGGGTAGTTTCGAAAAGTTGTAAAATAAATTAACTTTGGCTTTGGTTCTGACCTTGCCCTAGGGTAATAATAGTTTCGTGGTGCATTGTGATGCTCCTTGTATTGGGCTTAGTTGTGTATTGATGCATCATGGAAGGGTGGTGGCTTATGATTCTAGGCAATTGAAAGTTCATAAGAAGAACTACCCTACTCATGACTTAAAATTGTTAGCCATGGTTTCTGCTTTGAAAATTTGGCGACATTATCTCTATGGAGTTCATATTGACATCTTTTCTGATCATAAGAGTCTTTAGTATATATTTACTTAAAAATATTTGAATCTCAAGCAAATGAGATGGCTTAAGTTTTTAAAAGAAAATGATATGAGTCTTCATTACCATCCGGGTAAAGCTAATATAGTCATTGATGCTCTTAGTAAACTATCCATGGGAAGTTTAGCCCGTATGGATGAGGATAAGTGAGAATTGGTGTAGGACATTCACCATTTGGCTAATCTTGGAGTTCTTCTTACGGACTCTGAGGATGGTGGTGTATTTGCGCATCCAGTATCTCAATCGTCTCTTATTGTTGAGAAAAAGGGAAAGCAAGTCTTGGATCTCGATTTGATGAATATCAAGGGTAATGTGATCAAAAAAGGTGATTGACTTTGTGATTGGTGGTGATGGTATCTTAAGGTACAAAGGTAGGCTATGTGTTCCCAACATCGATAGATTGAGGGAAACAATTATGGTTGGGGCTCATGAATCTCGGTATGCTATTCATCCCTGCTCTACTAAGACGTAATATGATCTGAGCGAGTTTTATTAGTGGAGTAATATAAAATGAGATATGGCGAGTTATGTGGCTAGGTGCTTGGTGTGTCAACAAGTGAAAGTTGAGCACATGAAGCTCGGAGGCTTATTCTAAGAGATTTCCTATCCAAAATAGAAGTGGAAGGCAATTAATATGGATTTCATTATTGATCTTCCATGATCTCAAAATCAATATGATTCTATTTGGATCATTGTGGATAGAATGACCAAGTACGCTTACTTTTTGCTCGTGAGTACTAATTATTTGGCGGAAGATTATGTTAAGTTGTATCTTGTGGATATTGTAAAGTTACATGGGGATCTGATTCCTATTATTTTGGATTGTGGTACTCGATTTTCATCTCACATTTGGAATTTGTTCCAAAAAGTTTTGGGGACTGAGGTGTGCCTTTATACTGGTTTCCACCCGCAGATGGATGGACAAGCGGAGAGGACTATCCAAATATTAGAGGATATGTTGTATGCTTCTAATTGATTATGGTGATAATTTGTATGACCATTTGCCTTTGATTGAATTTTCCCATAATAATAGTTACCACTCTAACGTTGGCATAAACCCTTTTGAGGCATTGTATTGTAGGAGATGTCGTTATCTTATTAGGTGATATGAAGTTTGTGAGGGAAAGTTGCTTGGTCCCGATTTAGTTCACCAAGCCTTAGAAAAGGTGAAGGTGATTCGTGATAGGTTGAAAACTGCTCAAAGTCATCAAAATTCCTATGTGGATATGAGGCATAGGGATTTGGAGTTTATTGTTGGCGATTGGGTATTCTTGAAGGTGTCTCCATGAAGAAAGTTATGTGATTTGGTTAAAGGCTGAAAATTAGTCCCCATTATGTTAGTCCCTATTTGTTTTTGTAATGGGTTGCCAATATTGCCTATGAGTTGGAGTTGCCTTCTAGTTTGAATTCCATTCACTTAGATTTCTATGTCTCTATGTTGCAAAAATGTGTCGTTGTTCGTTCGTTGATTGTTCCCTTGAAGGATATTGGTAAGTTATACTATTTGTCCTTTGAAAAGATCCAGGTGAGGATCTTAGATCGTCAATTTGATAGATTGCAAATAAAAGAAGTTTCTTTGGTGAAGGTTCTATGGTGGAACCAAAAGTCTGAGGAAGCTACTTGGTAGGCGGAGGAGGACATAAAGTCCAAGTATCTGCATTTTCTTTCCATTCTGAAAACTCATGATTAAGGTATGTATTAATCTTCTTAAATTGATTTATGTCTTTGGTATACAATGGGTTCAGGTCCCTAATTTTGAATTGATCAAGTGTCTTGATAAATGATGGGTTTGAGTCCCATAGTCAATGAAATGAATAGTTGATTGAAAACGGTAATGATATGTGTTTTATCCTTGTTATATTCTTTGTTTTCTAACATAGATAAAGGTTCGTTTGATGTCTAATAATATGTTAACTCGTGTTTATGCTTACCTTACCCGTCATTCGAGGATGAATAATCCAAGTAGGGGAGGGGGGAAATGAAATACCTAGGCTTTGGAACCTTAGCAAAATTCCCTTGTTTGAGGTTTCTGAACTAGGTATGACTTAGTGTTCTAGTCGTACCCATTGGATTTGACTTAGTGACCCTCCTTTTGTACATTAGATAGTGTGGTGGGGGTTACACAGTATCCAGGGTATGACTTGGGCTCCCTATTGTCGTATGCTAAGGTACGAGTTGTACCAAGTCAAGTCCAATGGTTCTTGGAACTTGGCCTAGTTGACACTATTGTAGGTATGGCATGTGGGTACGATTTAGGGTACCAATTGTACCCTTCTGAATAAGTTAAGGGTGTGTGGCCATTCCTTGGGTAGTGTAGGGATCCTTGGTGAATCCTAAGGGACAAGTTAGGGTATCACTCGTACCCTAGGGTATGATTGAGTAAGTAAGTTGCACCCTCCTATGGGTTTAATTCCAGCTTTAATTCAAGGGCTCTATGGTCATTTCCTACCCCAAAACCCTTAGGTCCCCTTACAATATAATGTATTATAGCTACCTAAACATCCATTTTTGTGGATCAAGCATTCCAAATACTCTCTCAAATGCATTTTTAATGATTTACAGACTAGGGTTCCAAGAGGTGTTCATCTAGAGGCAAAGAAGAGTCAAGTTTCTTAGTGGACCATCTTGTTTAAGGCATGTGACTGTTTCACTTATTTTAAACTCAATAACTATGTATTTCAAACATGGATTAAGACTTATAAATAATGATTTTGAAATCAAATGATAAGGGTTTTATTGTCAAATGATGAGTAATTCTTGTTCTTTCTTATACTTATGATTATACATTATATTGGTGATGATTTGTACATGTGGGTTCTTGTTGTTTGTGGTTTAACAACTGGGTCTTGAGTAACCCTAATAATGATGAATTCTTCCATGATTTTGGCCTTGATAAAGGTATGCACATATAGTGTTTGTGAAAATGTCTAAGTGAAATGTCTAGTCACATGTTGGTGATGTTTTGAACTAGGGCAATGGCCCAATGAGTTTGAATGGTTGGTAAATGGAATTATAAAGACACTTTTAGCCATGTAATTAGTTAACTTATGACCATGTTAGTTTGATGGCTAACTAAAGTCCCTAAATGTGAAATAGAATAGTGCTTGAACAAAAATTTGGTATGAGATTGCTAATGAGGATAAATGGTTAAGGGTCTTGATGACCATAAATTAAATTGAATGATGAATGGAATCAACGCATTTTCCTATTAAAGTGTTTAAATAACAAATGCTTCCATGAAGACCTTGTGGTGATATATGGTGTTGAATTGATTTAATGGGTCAAAGTCCCAAGGTATCGAATTGGTCAAATGGGCTAGAGTCCCTGACTGCTAAAGTGAGTTAATGTTGAAGTATGGAAAAAGGTTTAGAGTCCCAATGTTGACTAATTATTATCGCGATGTCTTATGGTTAAGGTCCCTTGCATACTAAAGTGACTTGTGGTTAGAGTCCCTTGCTAAATGAAATTGCTTATGGTTAGAGTCCCTTGCTTAAATATGCCGGCCTGGGTTAGAGTCCTTTATCTAATACGGCTTGAGGTTAGAATCCTTTGTCTAATGAAAATGCATGAGGTTCGAGTCTCATGCCTAATGAAAGGGCATAAGGTTAGAGTGCCTTTCCTAACAAAGATGTGTGTGTGGTTAAAGTCCCTTGTCTAATTAAAACGTAAGTGGGTAAAGTCCTTTTTCCAATGAAAATATAAGCGTGGTTAAATTCCATTGCCTAATAAGAAATTTTTGAGTCTATAAGAGTAGGAGGTAGATGTCCTCCACCTCATGACAGGTGAATGAGTACATCGAGAATGTTTGCTAAGTTTTATTTACTTGTGGTACATTATGAACATGTTTTATATCTCAATATGTATGATTATGTGTATAAATATGGTTTAAAATAATGTAATGATTTTACTTTAAATGACGATGCTATTTTATCCTTATCCTTGAGTTAATGCTAGCGCTTTAACCGCTAACTATCTCCAGATGCTATGTCCCCATAGGACTTAGGGGATGGAGATTATTCTTATCTTCCTATGCAGAGGTAGGTGTTCGGGTGATTCTGTGTTAACATTGAAGTGGTGAGCTTCTATTTTTTGGAAGGCATACATTTCAAAGTCTCTAATCTTTGATCGTAGATATATTTATACTTTTTTTAGCTATTGTCGGGGGCTTTTTCTGAAATATATATAGACATCTGATTTTTGTAGAGGCATTATGGATGACTGTGGTTTTGGGTATGTTGATTAGAATGTTGGAATTAATAAAATGTTTAGAAATTGTTTAAGTTATGATTGTTAGTTTTGTTTCCGTTATCTTGATTTATGGTCGGAGTTCATCCGACACTTGTGGATTGGAATGATGGTTAGGTTTGATTTACGGGGTGATCTCTGATATATGGTGGGCTTGAGATACCCATACGACATGGCCTGGTTTTGGGTCATGTTATTTGACTTCAGTATTGGAGCTACTCTTGCACTTGTGACAATTGAGTATTTAAAATTATGTTTTAGTCTGTTTAGGCTTTTTGTTAGTTCTGTTGATGATACTTTGAGTTATTAGTGTAATCATCTTTATCATTCATTATAGTGCAATCTTTTATTTCGTTATGTTGATATTCTATTTGTGGAGTCAAGACTTACTTACCACGAACGAATTGGAATATGTTCCATCACAAGACATAGGTTTTTGATTCGTGACTAGAACATTGTTGGGTTCTCTTGTAATTAACAACAAAGCATTGAAGAAGTTGAATTAATCAAAAAGGTTGAAAATTTCCTTAAATTATGCAAAATTCAATTAAAATGTCCTGAAATAGTAGTTTGGTCTCAAAGTACTCATGTTGTCGATAATTTGATCCAAAAATATCCCTATTGTCACTTACTGAGCCATAAATATAATATACAAAATGATATAATATGTGTTTTCTTTTTTAAAAACATTCTTTTTCTAATAATATTTTTTTCATCATCAAATGCTTATCCTATTTTAATTTGGATAAGAATAAGAAATAAAAGTACATTCTATTAAATTAGAATTATTTTTCATAGTTATCTTGACAAAAATTAAAGATGTAGTTACTAGGGCTTCTTGGCCAAAAGAATTATTTGCCAAACTATATTTGACATTTAAACATATGTTTTAAAATCTTTGTCAAATACTCTCTAATTATGACATCATCAATCACACTAACAAAGCAACCACTTCTAGTTCTGATTTTTAATTAATACAAATAAGTCTCTACTTCACTATGTTACTCTCATCCCCAATTATCACCAATAAATGCCCTAATTAATTCAAAAATAAAAAAATCATTCAAAAAATCAAAACCTATTCCTTGCTGACACCAAAAACACCCCTTTTCTTCCACCATAAACCACCTAATTTGAGCTAAAATTACAAAATTTTCTAGCCAAAATCAAGACATTTTCATCATTAAAAATTGAATCCACCATTATTTGCTTTGAAGCTTTAAATATTTTCGATAAATAGATCTTGAAGTTGTTTTCTTCCTTGTTGTGAGAGCTTCCATCTTTCTAGCTCATTTAGCTACATTAGAGGGTATTTTTGCACTGGTAAACTAATAGATTATATCAATCTCGGTGTGATAATTATTTGTAAGCCCCGATTTCAGTGTCATTTTTCTCCTATAAATTTGTGTTACACTCATCAACCACTTATAGACTATTAGAAACCATACTCTTAGTAGAATCATCGACTCATATTAGTTTATAATGTATGTATAATATATTATGGTTCTTGGTGATTACATAGGTAAATGGGAGGAGATCTCTAAATACTGGAATATGAAATCTTTGATTAAGGTGACGTTTCCATTACCCGACATTGCAATAATTCATATAACAAAATGATTATGACTACTATGAAGAGCAGGGCATTAACTTTTTATTCTAGTGAAGTTATCATTAGGTATGTAATGAATGGAAGGGGGAAATATATGAAAAATGATAAATATATGGTATTCTACATTCTTGGTACTAACTCCGATGGTTCTAGGGCTATTTTAAGGATAAATATGGTTAAGATTCCTCAAAGAAAAGCTTTAACATTGGTCTCACCCCCACCTCAATAACACTCTGTAATTAAGAAGATTCGGAGGAGCATGGGAGAGTGGATAATCAAGTAGTTGATAGATTATTGTGAAATTTTTGAAGAAGAGAGTGATATTGTTGTTGGGGAGCAACCCGAATCACAACCCCACCACACCTTCTTTGATAAAACTGGTTTCTATGTTGGTCAAATACTTGATAGCAAGCTAAATTTAAAGGTGTTATTGGACTAAGCTTCCGTGAAGAAGTATTTCTATTTCAATATGATCAAGAGTTGTACAAAATTCTACAAGGTGGAACGAAGAAATCTTATTTATTGATGGATGATCTGGGCCAACAAGTATAGAAGCTTAGAGGTGTGGTACCTTTTACAAATGTATCAGTAATCTCACTTATGGTGTCAAACATGTGACGAGTAATCATAAGAATGCCTCATTTGCTATCATTGCCTCACTATCAAGGAATGATTATATTAATAGCAAGAGGCCAACCCTAAAGGAAATAGAGAGGGTTATTTTTAGAGAACTTCGTTGCAATGCAAGATAATGGAGTTATCAAAAGGCTGATGTAATGGCCAAACGCATTGATAGAGGGACTTCAAACCACTACTATGATTGCTTACTGACTTTTTCTTACATGGTAAACAAATCAATCCCAATTCTATAACTGTCATTAGAGTTTATAAGGAGAGGGTGTCACGATCCAATTTCTTGGATCATGATGGCGCCTATTATGACCCACTAGTATGCAAGCCAAACCCGTAGTCCAGAACGACTAGTAATAGACTACCCAAAGAGATAAAGTAAAGAATGCAAAAAAGATATAATAAGAGATCAAATGCATAATATAGCCCCAAAACCTAGTAGTATCAGTACAAGAGCTTCTACATAAACAAGATTTCAAAGTGAAGTACGAATGAATATATTGATACAAGTTATCTCTAAATACAACATAGAGACTAGTCTAATACATAAGAGAGAGATAAGTAATATTCCAAATGTCAGGAGCTCACTCTAAGCCTCCGAACAAAGGATGCTCTGCACGATGCACGCATTAATGATGATAACCCGTACTTTGATCTGTAGGCTGCAGAAGTGTAGTATCTGTACAAAACACGTGATACTGAGTAGGCAACTGCCAACTAATCATCAAAGATAAAGCAAATATATACAACATATAAATAGAATGAAAAAAATACACCCACAACCAATGAGATATTAAGGCTAAACTATCATATTCATGTCCAAGAGACTAACATATTAAGGCTAAGGAAGTAGTAATCATACACTACACTTATCCATCCATACATAGGAATCTCAACAATATACCGTATGTGAATGGCCAATATGCAAGTAAGAGAAAAAAAGATATATATATATATAATTATACAAGGCCAAGGAATGAGTATATAATCATAGTAAATGAATGAAAAGAGGGATATACAGTAATAACATAGCTACATATAGATAAGTACGCATAAATACATATAAGTATATATCCAAGGTCTACTCGCAGTACAGCCTAATTCATCACAATAGCTATTTAAGGCCTCATAATCATAGCAGGAGCTAGTGCTAGAATACTCAGGGTTCCAATCCATATATCACATCATCAGACAGTTATGCATAGTAATGTAATTGTAAGATAAAAGACATTGGAATCGTACCTCAAGTCTCGATACCAAATCAATGAACAATCTGTCATAAATTAGCCATAACAATGATTATAATTATGCTAATAAAAATGTCAATAACAACGCAAGTAATCGGCTAGTTGGACAACCAAATACCTAACCAAACTTATCACGTGCTCCTTCCACCCCAGGATCAGAAGGGTTAATCAACATAGAACACACCACAAGGCATAGTCATCACCCATAACTATGTAGGATACCCCCCTCCCCCATATGAGCAGATAGATATAGGTGCATACTGGTGATAGGCAATGCACATGCAAGGATGAATGTAATCGAATCTACAATACATAACCAGTGAGTAAAATTAACATCATGATATCATTATCGTAACCATCATCATCATAACTATCATCATCATAACTATCATCATCATATCATCCTCCGACCATGTCAGGTATTTATATAATTTCCATACTTAGGGCTAACCGAACTCGAATTGATAGAAGTACACACAAGCACATCAATAAAATCATCCTATGGCCTTTCCAGGTATCCATGCATCATCATAACAATCCTTCGGCATTACAGGGTATCAATACATCATCATAATATCCTCCGGCCTTGTCGAGAATCATCACATCATCATAAGATCCTCTATCTTTGTTGGGTATTATGACATTATTATAATATTCTTCGGCCTTTTCAGGTAGCATCAAATCATCATAATATCCTATTGGGTATTATGACATTATTATAATATTGTCTGGCCTTTTCAGGTAGCATCAAATCATCATAATATCCTTCCCCCTTTCCAAATATCATCACATCATGATAATATCCAAATTAATGCGAATAATAAAGAGCAAGCCCCACGAGGGCTAAAGTAATAATCATGTAAAAAGAAGCAAGGTAGAGCATATTTCCATAATTGATCATTCATCATCCATGTCACATTATCAATAAGCATATATATACGTAACATAAATATTATAACTATCATCGGGTTTGACCAAAATTTATATCGTCAATATAATATCTTCCTTGATTTAATATCAGAGAGATATGTATATAGATATATAGTAGGTGCATGGACTTAAGTCGTGGATAAAATGGTGTAAATCCGTAAGTTTGTTAGCCGAGGTGAACTTTGGGACTAAATCATTATAAAAGTGTAGAAAGGGTCGAAATTTTTTGCGACTGAAGTAGTTTGTAGTAGAAAATCATAGACCAAAATCTATCTAGGTCAAGTCTAAATAACATAATTATTAATATCTTTTACATATAAGGTATTCATTAAAACAGGCATTTATTATTATGAATAAATACATTTTAAGGTAGAAAGTGGGCTTCAACCCACAACTAGAGACAATAGTAATAAGATTATAATCTAATTGGAATTATATCAACAATCAATGCAATGATCATTAATGTATCGAATCTATGCATGCCATCATCAGTATTCATACAATGGAACCCTAAGCATTAACATATCAATATACTACAATCATATCCTTTACAAGGATAAACACTTCCCGGATGGTCAACTCATATCATAATATGGTCTTGGGACCAATAATATGTCCAAAATAATTGGAACATCATAATCACAACGTTTGGCCCACATACATATCCGGAACCCGTATCAATAATCATGTTATAAATTATCTTATATCTATAAGCCATAGCATATTCATGATGCATAACACTTCTATAATCCATAAAGCATATCTATACTCATCTCACATATATGAGGTATCTCACATCTAGGAGGCATAATATCAATAAATGACTTCACATGTAGGAGGCATCTCAATTATATAAGGCATAACTCTCAACTATAAGGCATATCACATCTATAAGATATCTCTTATAGATATGTCATATATCATGACTATGAGGAATATCATCTCCATAGTCCAATAATCATATCTAAGAGGAATAACATCTCTAAAGGCCCAATATCATATCTAAGAGGAAATAACATCTCTAAAGTCCCATCTAATGGGCATAATCCATTAATAATAATTCAACAAAAATCATCACCATTTACCAAGCCACGAAGTAAACTTATTATAAAGGTTCAATAGTCTCAACTATGCCTAACATTCGAAACTAAATCCACAAGGGCTAACACAAGTCTTAACCTAAGGTGGGCCGGATGAAGCCACTTCTTATCCTCAATATCCCTATTTAGGCAATTGATATAGCAAACTAGGATAAGGTATCTAGTTCAACTTCTAGATGTCAAGTAAGTCATAACCAATCCGAAGATAGGAACGTAATCTAGAAATATGGGCATTTAAGTCAAATCCACATAAATTATGGTTTCAAGCTCACAAAAATAACCCAAATAAGGTTAAATATACTAACCATACTTCCAATGCTAAAAACACATCCCAAACCTAGCATTATATCAAATCCATTCTATGAATTAACTCATTCTAGGGAGAAGGCAATAAGACTTAAAAGGGGTACTAAGCATTTTAACTTATGGGTCAAAACTCCTATCTAATCCCCAAACTTTAATATTCAATACTAAGTTATTCTACCTATAATCAAACTTACCATTCACATTTCACACGTAATATATAACAAACATAATCTTACAAAGAAGAGCAGACAGAAGCCTACCGAAAAGCCGAACTATAAATCCTTACATCTTTCCCAAACGTCCATCTTTACTTCACAATCCTAGAATGCCATCACACTATTAAAATCATAATCTGCTCATCAATACGAGAATAATGATACCCATATTGTACCATTGTGATTCGGGTCCAAAAATGATACCAAAACCCCCAAGAGAGTCCACTTATGGCAATCATGTTTCCGAGGCCAACCCAACATTCATACATGATCAAGGAATTATAACACTTAAGAAATACGTGACAATCAAGCTAATTTGGGGCTAAAATCAATTGTATAAGGTATTTGGGGTTTGGGTAGAACTAAGAATTTCACCAAGAAAGGGATAAAATCTAACCATAAATCCAAAGTATTCATTATAATAGATGTTAATCAAGCTCCCAAGTCACCCACAAGACTCAATCTTGAGTTAGCATACTCTTTTTATGTTTTGTGGGTCCCAAGAGTGAGTGAAAATAAGCCAAAACACGACCTAAGGGGCATTTATTTAGCCATAATAGGTATCCAGGTGTTTCTGTCGCAGTCTCAGTTGTGCGATCACAATCCTTGGTCTTGGACGGAGATATTGCAATCACAATACCTCTTGGTGAGATCGTAGTATCCTCTGTAGCAACATAAAACTGGTTGAAACTTGGATTTTTTTCCAAGTTTCCACTAATGCCTCCGGATTCATTTGAACTTTGATATACGCAAATGAACTATGTAACCATACTAAATTCCATATTTTGGAGGCAATGTAAAGTCGGATTTTCCATACGAAGTTATTTCAACCAAATGTGGGTTCCACACCCTTATTTTTAATTTTCCAACTTCCCGAACAATAGGTCAAAATTAGCTCGGGTGCATTGGGACCCAAACCAAAGGTCTACCTAGCCTAAAATTGATATTTTTGAGCTGCTGGTGCCATCAATATTTACATTTGAGATTTTTTTGATGAAGTTTTTTCTCGATGGCCATTTGGGACCAGCGATGACATCTAAATACGGAATTGACTCTAAAACTGAATGAACTACTCGGTTATCAAACTGTCAGTCCCAATAAGTCGTAAAGGACTTAGGGAAGCTATGGGAAAGCCTTAATGGAGAAAATAAGAAAAAATATGAAAAATAACCTGAAGGGTCATTACAATATCCACAACTAAAAGGACCTTTGTCACTGAAAGTCAATGGATAGAAAAATGTCAAAAGATCGAAAGAATGAGGTACTGGGCCCGCATGCTCCAAGCATGGCTTGTCAAATAACATCAAGAAAGAGAGAACACTTTTGAGGGATTTTGACACAAGTATCCATTTTCAACTAGCTCTCTCACTTTACTTCCAAACAACCATAACTCAATCTCAACCACCAGCTGGCCTTCAACTGAACCAAAAAATTCTGATGCATGCAAATCTGAACCACAACACACTGATACCATCTCAATACCTATACAAATCAACAAAGGCTCATCTAAGTAAAACAAACCTAAGGTGTGATTCCTACAACTGACTCCAAATCAAAATATAACCTTTTGTTACTAGTCCATTCATGCTATCTACTCCAAACAAGGAGGAAAATCACATGAGTTGCATTCGCACAATCTTATCACGGAGAACTCAAAGAACTGAATTTGATCTATCGAAAGTCTATATAGAAAATGTGAGAATAAGCTCATAAGGTGCAATCTGGGCACACACATGGACATAATTAAGGAATGTAATCTATAACAATGCTACAACTAGTCCAAATGGTAACCAAGACTAAAATCCAGAAGGTCAAGGCATAACTACTCATCACTAAACAATCCACTCTAGGATGTCCCATCAATCGAGAATAAAACCATACCAAATCCTACTCAAGCATACTACTCTTACTTATGTATCATCCAAAATTCTTAAGTAGAATGAAGATTCGAGGTCAAATCTGTAAGAACCAATACCGGGTTCATGAGCTATCTTCTGAGCACTCATCAATAATAATCCAATCAGAGTCAAGAAGACTGAATAGGTTACCATGGAGTAGGTTCATTCAGCCTATATATGAAATCCAAATTGAGACAAATCTAAAATGAAGGTTACACTCAAGCTCTACAACTCTAAGCTAAAATCTTATCATCAAGGTTGAATTTCTTGGTCTCAACTACCCAAGTCAAACTTAAAAATGAGTAGGCATTAATACTCCAAATCTATTATAATTTCCAAAATGCCATCACAAGGCGTCAAATATGAATTTTAGCCAACAAATCCAAACTAAGGTCAAATACACACATCGACCATACTATCTGAATTAGGCATAGGCATATCTGTACTATATCATATCAAAATAAAATCAAAACATAGAGGAAGAGCAAAATAACAATAGAGGATAAATCGCCAGCTGAAAACTCAAGAGATCCACTCTATATTCACTGGAGGGCGGGAACAATCAAAGCATACTCAAGAACTCATAAAAGCCACAAGCTATACTAGAAATAACAAAACTCTAACAGCATAAAAAATGCAACTTAAGTCAGAAACTAACGGATCCAACACTTCATCTCAGCAAAAAATAGCTATAGTAACATGTCATCATGGAGAAATGCTCCTTCATGCCTCATTAAGCAGAACGAACTCTAATATGAGGATTTTCTTAATCCACCCAAGTAAGAAAATCATCACTCGATCCATCTATGAATCAATCATCAAAGAAAAAATACCAATCTAAAAAACAAGGTCAATGGCAAGACTGTCACCAGAAAATCAAATAACTAAAGATGAAGAATTTCCAATTTCTAACTTAAGAAGCAATCAAAGGAAAGGTTACCTGCCTCTATCTCTCTAACTCTATGGAAGACAAGAATCACATCACGATTAGAATAGAGCATCAAATCTCCACTCTAATAACAAAGGCAAACCACCACTAGGAGATAAACCCAATAAATTTGTGAGATGAATCGAAGACATCTCAATGTCAAAATCAAACCCACTATCGGAAAATGAAATAGCCACATGCAAAGAACAGATCTAAAAATGGTCAAGATCATAAATAGGCTATTTATAAAGGGATAGCCAAAGCAAAAACCTTTGCACATAGAAGGCAAGTCTAAGAATCTCCAACTCAAGATTGAGAAATATAGATAAATTGCCAACTTTAGAACCATATAGAACCTTAGGAGGTGAACTTACCATCGATATCACAATACCTTCCTGAATTAATCTAACACAACTAACCAAGAGGGAAAACAATCAACCTTTCCATGCTATGAGAAAGAAATCATCAAATTGGGCTATATCTTCTCCAACCACTAAATAAAAATCGCAAGGAAATAAAATTCTAACTAGATAATACTAGTCTATAAAGCTACCTAGCGAAGATCAATTATATCAAGTAATAATATCAATAACCTCAGGCATTGATAAAAATAGCAATAAAAATATCAACACCAATATAATGAATAGGCAGTATGAAAATGAACATCAATATCATGTACCACTCAAGGACCACAATAAGGCCAATGTACCAAGACAAATATGGCTAGGAGCAAAAAGTTGTAGCCATAGGGTGGAAATATCAATAAGGATCTACCCCATCTACTACTAAAAATAATAATCCATAGAGGTAGTCCTATAATCATGAATTCAATAACAAACATAATAATCAAGATGAACTCATCAAGGCATTTAACCATTAATGGGCACAAAGACCACAATGCACATAATAAAAAAAGTAAATGTAGGAAATAAAAGCCCACCGATCATGGTGAAATATAAAATCATAGGTCTGACTAATCTAAGAGAGAATAAATATAAATAGGTCCAAACTCGGATCCACTAACTGAATCATCAACTAAGGCACTAAGATCATTATCTCTAACTGAAGCTGCAACACTCATCATGAGGATGATCTGAATCAGATAAAAAATTAGTGATTCCATATTAAGGACACTCTCTAGACCAATAGTCAATCTCTCTATAGCCTTAGCAAACTCTTGAAGTGCCAACATGGCGAGAACACAAATTGAACCTAAATAACGAGCCAACTGATGCTTTAAGAGCACTTTCTATTACTAATAATCATCCTTTCCATAGTCATAGCTTGTATTAGGAACTCTTAGCTAGTGGGGAATAAATGCTATCTTTTTCTGATCTACTAACTATTATCTAGGGAAAACACTCAACAAATGTTTCATCTCACAAAAATCAAGACAAGATCCTAGAATACTCTAAGATAATGCCCCTCAAAATCTAGAATAGCAACCATGGCCTGAAGACCTATAACAAAACTTTGCAAGGTCTGATGAGAACTCTGCCTGCTATGATCACCATGATTAATCTAAGAACCACTCATAGTCTAAAATACTATCTGCATAGAGTTGATAGGATACAAGTGAAGCTGACCTCTACTGGAAAGATCTTCACTCCCAGATAAAATACCACTAGCATAGTACCAAGGGCATGGCCTTTTACTTCCACCTCTAAAAGTCTCAATATATACTCTCTATAGATCTCAAATGACCAACTACTTAAAAGAAGGAAGACCCAGTTGGTATCAAGTGCTCCAACACCAAACGGAGTGGAAATGGAAATCATATAATAACTCTATACACTATGACCTGCTTAAAATAATATAGCATCGAAAAATACCTAGTCCACTCGAGAAATTTAATCTCATACTCAGAAACTGGTAAAAAACCTCAATAAATCAAATGTAATCCATGGTTGGGAGGGATCTATACCATGACTCAGATTCCTGATACTAAACCTCGGAGAGCTAAAGTAGTCATGAGCTATACTGGAGCATACGTTGACACTAAATCCTTTGGTTGATGCTTAAGATCATCAATATCTATCTCTGACTCTCTGGTCTAATACAGCGCTAAAGCTCTAAAAACACTTGTGAAATTCTTATCGACATCTATCTATCAGCTCATATCACCTATTTAGGATAGAATAGATTCAAAGAGTGTGCTTAAGGTTCATAGCAATGCGGATACATGACAACGAGTCAAGAAATAAGTTTTCTAAAATGTCCCTAAAGCTACTCGAAGATAGGTTATAGATGTCTCCACACCGATTTGCAGGACTCTACTAACACTTAGCTCTTGTACAAATACACTAGTGAAGACTAAGCTCTAATACCAATTTGTCATAGCCTAATTTCTTGGATTAAGATAGTGCCTACTATAACCCACCAGTAGGCAAGCCAAAACTTTAGTCCTAAATAGCTTATAATGAACTACCCAAATGGATAGAGGAAAGAATGTGGAAAAGATAAAGTAAAAGATCAAATACATAATATAGTCTCAAAACTTGGTGGTATCAGTACAAGATTTTCTACATAAACAAGATTTCAAAGTGAAGTACAAATGAAATGCTGATATAACTTATCTCTAAATACAACATAGAGACTATTCTAATACATACAAGAGAGATAAGAAATACTTTGAATGTTAGGATTTCACACTAAGTATTAAAACCATAGATACTCCGCACAATACACACATCATTGGTGATAACCCATAACAGAAATGTAGTATGAGTATCAAATATGTAGTACTCAGTAGGCAACTGATGAATGAGCTCTAAAGAAAACGAAGATATATACAACATATAAATTAAATAGAAAACTACCCCCATATATTCGACCACAATATAAGATAGCCAATGATATAATAAGGACAAACTATCCTATTTATGTCCAAGAGACTAACATATTAAGGCTAAGGAAGTAGTAAGAATGCACTACCCTATTCCAGACATAGTTAGGAATCTCAACACTATACTATATATCACTGGCCAATATGCAATAAAAAGTGGAAAAAGATATATATAAGTATAGAAGGATAAGGAATAAGTATATAGTACGAGTAAATAAAAGAAAAGAGTTATAAACAGTAGTATATATAGCTACATATAGCTAAGTATGCATAAATATATATAAGTATATAGACAAGGTCTACTCAAACTGTAGCGTAAGTCATCAGACTAGCTATTTAAGACTTCATAATCATAGCAGGAGCTAGTGCTAGAAAACTCAGGGTTCTAATCAAATATATCATATCATTAGACTATCTTGCAAAATAATGTAATTGTACGATAAAAGAGGTTGGAATCATATCTCAAGTCTTGATGCTAAATCAATGATCAATCTATCATAAACTATCCATAACAATGATAATAAAAATATCAATAAACATCCAATTAATCGGCTAGTCCAGATAACTAAATACCTAATTGACCCTATCACGTGCCGCCATTACCCCAGGTTTAGAAGGTTCAGTAAAGATAAAACATATCACAAGTCATAGTCATCACCCATACCTATGTATCCCCCTATAAAAGTTGATAGATATAGGTACATACTGGTGATAGGCAATGTGCATGAAAGGATGTATGTAATCAAATCTACAATACCATTATCAGTGAGTAATATCAATATCATAATATCATCATCATAATAATCATTATCATAACTATTATGATCATAACCATTATCATCATAGTCATTCTCTGGCCTTGTTAGGTATTTATATAATTACCATACATAGGGCTAGCAAGACTCAAACCAGTAGATGTACACATAGGCACAATAATATAATAATCTTCCATCCTTGTCAAGTAACCATACATCAACATAACTATCCTCTAGCCTTAATGGGTATTAATGCATTATCATAATATCCTCTGACCTTATCGAGAATTATCAAATCATTATAATATCCTCCGACCCTGGCGGGTATCATCATAATATCCTTCGGCCTTGTCGGTTATCATCACATCATCATAATATCCTCTAGCCCCACCAGGTATCATCACATCATATAATATCTAAATCAATGTCAATAATAGAGAGTTAGCCTTACGAGGGCTAAAGTAAAGAACAAGTCCCATAAGGGCTAAAGTAAAGAGCAAGCCCACAAGGGCTAAAGTAAATAATCATGAAAAGAGAAGCAAGGTAAAGTATATTTCCATAATTCATTGTTTATCATCAGTGTCACAAAATCAATAAGCATATATATACATAACATGATTATTATAACCCTCATCAGTTTTGACTGGAATTTACATCATTAATATAATATCTTCCTCTGTTACATATAAGAGAGATGTGTATATAGATATATAGTAGGTACACTGACTTATGTCATTGCTAAAAGGGTGCAAATTCATAAGTTTATTGCTCATAGTAAACTTCGGGACTAAATAATTATAGAAGAGTAGAAAAGGCCAGAATCTCTCATGACCAGAGTAATTAGTAGTATCAAATCATATATCATAATTTATCTTGATCAAGTCTTTAAAACATCATTATTAATCTCTTTTACATATAAGTTATCCATTAAAATAAACATTCATTATTATGAAGAAATTCATTTAAAGGTAGAAAGTGGGCTTTAACCCTCAATTAGTGACAACAGTAATAAGATTATAATCTAATTAGAACCGTATCAATCATCGATACAATGATCATGAATGAATCGAATCTATGGATTCCATCACTAGTATTCATACAAAAGAACCATAAGCATTAACATATCAATAAACTATAATCATATAATTTATAATGATAAACACTTCCCAGATGGTCAACTCATATTATAATGCAGCCTTGGTCCCAATAACATGTCTGAAATAATTATAACATCATAATCATAGCCTTCGGCCCACATACATATCCAGAACCCATATCAATAATCGTGTCTATAATTTATCTCATATGTATAAGCCATAATTTTTTCACGAGGCATAACACCTCTATAAGCCATAAATTATATCTATACTCTTCTCATAAACATGAGGCCTCTCACACCTAGAAGGCATAATATCAATAAGTATCTCACATCTAGGAGACATCTAAATTATATAAGGCATAACTCATAAATATGGGGCATATAACATCAATAATACATCTCATATCTATAGCATGACTGTGAGAAATATCATATCTATCTGCTAATTATCATATCTATCTGCTAATTATCATATCTTAGAGGAATAATATCTCTAAAGGACCAATATTATATCTCAGAGAAAATAACATCTCTAAAGGCTCAATATTATAGCTAAGAGAAAATAACATCTCTAAAGGCCCAATATCATAGCCGTAAGCCATCAATCACAATTCGTGAAAATCATCACAATTTACCAAGCCATGAAGTAAACTTATTCTAAAGGCTCAATAGTATCAACTATGGCTAACATCATCAACCAAGTCCATGAGGAATAACACAAGTATTAGCCTAAGGTGGGCCGAACAAACCCGCTTCTAATCCTTAATATTCATATTTAGGCAATTGATACCCCAAACTAGGCTAAGGTATCTAGTTCAACTTCTAGATGTGAGGTAAGCCAAACCAATCCTCATATTGGAACATCATCTAGAAACATGGGTATTTAAGTCAACTCCACGTATATTACTATTTATAGCTTATAATAATATCCTGAATAAGGTTAAATATACTAACTTTACTTCCAATTCTAAGACCACATCCAAAACCTTGCATTATATCAAAACCATTCTATGAATTAACTCATTCTAGGGAGTAGTCAATAGGACTTAAAAAGGGTACTAAGCATTTCAACTTACGGATCAAAACCCTTATCTAATCCCCAAACTTCAATATTCAATACTGAGTCATTCAATCCATAATTAAACTTAATATTCACATCTCACACAAAATATATTACATGCATCAGCTTATGAATAAGAGTATATAGAAGTCTACTAAAAAAATACACCTGGATACCCATATTGCACCATTATTCTTCGGGTCCAAAAATGACACCAAAAATCCAAAGTGGGTTTCACTTATGGAAATCAAATTTCTGAGGTCAACCCAATATTTATACACGATCAAGGAATCATAAACCTTAATAAATGGGTGAAAATCAAAGCTAATTTAGGACTAAAATCAAGTCCACTAGCTATTTGGGTTTTTGGGTTAAGAATCATGAATTTCACCAAGAAAGGGATGAAATCTTTCCATAAATCCAAATATATTCAAGATAATAGATGTTAATAAAGATACCAAGTTACCTACATGACTCAATTTTGAGTTACCATACTTCTTTTAGGGTTCTTGGTTTTAAGTGTATGAAGAAATGAGCTAAAATGCGGCCTAAGGGGCCTTTTTATAACCATAGGGGGTATCCAGTATTGCTATTGCATTCTTGAGTGTGAGATTACAATGCTTGGTATCATAAGGATATATTTCAATCATAATACTTCATGGTATGATCGCAGTATCCTCTACAGCACCAAAAAACTAGCAAAAACTTGGAAAATTTTCCAAATTCCTACTAAGGCCTCAGTATTTATTCGGACTCTGATATATGCAAATGAACTTTGTAAGAACACTAAATTCTTAGATGCAATGATAAATTTTTAATTTCCACCCAAGGTATTTTCAACCAAATATGGGTCCTGCACCTTTATTTCTAATTTTCCAACTTTCTGACCAATAGGTCAAAATGAGCTCGGGTGCATTAGGACCTAAACCAAAGGTCTACCTAATATAAATTTGATATTTCAAAGTTGATGTCATAGTTATAATTTGCATCAAAGATTATTTTACTGAAGTTTTTGCCCGATGGTCATTTGGAACCAATTAAGTCATCTAAATAGGAAATTGGTTTTAAAAATCAAATGAACTACTCGATAATCAAACTATTAGTCCCAAAAAATCATAAATGACTTAACGAATCTATGAGAAAGCCCTAACAGTGAAAATAAGTGAAAATATCAAAATGGACCTGAAGGGTCATTACAGAGGGAAAGGTTCATATACTTTTCATAGCTTGCAGAGCTTGCATTTGGGAAGTTAACCACATGTGAAAGGTTATTGACATTGATGGTAAATTTTGTATGAAAAGTATGAAGATGTTTTATTGTCTTCTATTGAACTAGATACTAAAATCATGTCTATCCAATTTTTATTTATGTTGTGGACAAGGAGAATGGTGTATCTTTGACCTTCTACTTCTAGAAGCTAAATTCTAATGTATTTAATGAACCAGATTTATGCATATTAAATGTGAGAAATAAGACCATAGCCAAGGGATCCCAAGGTTTATAAGCATGCTCATCATGGACTTTGCAAGAGGCATTATGGTAAAAACCTCTGGAAAAAATTTCAATGTGGAGAATACTTTTATGTGTATTAAGATGCAGCAACGTTATATGGATATAGTGAGTCCACTAAGCATTTTACATAATTCAAAGGAAAATGCCCTGATATAGCCAAATGTTGAGGAACTTGGTTTGAAAGGTAGAGTAAGAAATAGTTTTTGGGAATAGATTTGATATAATGGCCACAAACACTGTTGAGTAATTTAACTCCATGTTGAAGGTTGAAAGGAAGTATCATGTGGCTTCCATTTTTAACCAGTTGGCTAAAATATTTAGGTAGGGATATATGAAGACGAGAAAAGTGTCCACTTTATTTATTCCTTTAGCTGAGAAGCTCATTCGAAACATATCATTTAGGTAATTCATTACATTTGAGTAATTTATATAAATAAGGATGCCTATGAGTACACCATAATCAGTAATTTCCTAACTTCAAAGTCAATTAATATGAGAAAATATGTTCTTTTAGAAACTATCACCTGGTGAAAATCCTATTCCCTCATACAATGGTAGCCTTAAGATTGAGTGTGGAAAAATTATTGTCCAAGTATCAATGGTTGTTCTTACAAATCTATAAAGATAAACCATACATCATTAAGTATTCTAAAAAGACTCAATATTGTCCCTCCAGAGTGTAAATAGATTGTCCCCTAGTACTTTTTAGAAATAAGGATCCAATCCCACTACATCCCCTGATGCAGAAAAAAAAGAGTGAATCGTGTTCCCAATGCCTCAAAATTTGTTCTAAGAAGAGGAAAAAATGCTCAACTTGCAAGAAACTTGGACAGAAGAGAACATCATATAGTAGTTATGTGAAATAGGATCCTACTTGTATTTCTATTCATTTCAAAGTACTTTAGATTATTTAAAAGCTGATGTAATTAGTTTTGGTTATGCTATTGCTAGTTTTATTATTATAAAATATTCAGTTGGCTTATTGTTAATCACATTTTACTTTATAATATACTACATAATTGACGATATTCATGGTTGATAATGTTGTTCAGCTAGTTTGTTACTGACCATATTTAGTTTATAATATACTACATAGTTGATTATATTTATAGTTGATAATCAACTTATGAATTCAATTAGGATAATATGTAATATTGTAATCATTTAATTTATGCAAAGTTTTCTACCATCTATTTAGCATTTTGATGTAACTTTATTGGAACCCGGTAGGCAGTTAGAATTCCCAGAGATACAATACCCTAGACACATTAATTCAGTATTAACGATCCTTCAAATTTCTTTAAACAATCAATAAAATAATCCCTTTGACTATTACTCTAAATATCTCACCTTTATATTTCGCATCAAAAATTAAAAACAAAAAACAACCATAAGTGTTCGTGTCATATGCCCAACAAGACCAAGGGGGCTCTATAATTGCTGCCATCATCATGACCTAATTGTCCTCTTCAACTGGTGGGACAAAGGGAGGACTAGGTCCTTCTTAATTAGAATCTAATAGTATCCAAAGTAACTCAGTATCATTAAAAAAATATTGATAAAGCTTTGGAAGATTCATCAAATAAGGAATGTCAAGACAAGATCAAATGGATTGCAATTAGAAATTATAAAGTGTTTTATGATGGAAGAAGAGTTGGGACCATGAAGATATTTTGTTCAAGTCTTGCATTTATTTGTAGGCGCAAATTCAAGTCCACGATGAAGTTTAATGAGTCCAAAATTTGCACTGAAATATATAATTACAACAACCCAAACTTTAAGACTTGTATCTAGAATTTCGATTTAAAGTTTTATTTTAATCTATGTTGACTACATTGGTCAAAGTGTTAGCAGTCTTTTATGTACCTAGCTAATTTCAGCTTCTTTAATTTAGTTTGACCACCTAGGAAGTCTAGAACATCTTTTAGATTGCAGCATTATTTACTCTTATATAAAGGATTATTTTCTTCGTTATTGAAACTAGGTTTGATTTAAATTAATATTGCCAGTCGATGGTTAGTGGAGACCTTTTATCGTTGGCTTGTGGAGACCTTTTATGGTTGTTTTGGGTTATGCCTTTTATTTTCTTCTTTGAACATAACTTGATTGTTCAATGGTAAGATTCCTTGTTTGAGTTTCCTCCCTCTTTTTCATATTTTTCTTCTTAATTGATTCACTAATTATTACACTTTTAAAACAATGGTTTGAGTCCAAATACTTTAGCTTGTCTTCTTTTTTCAAGAATTAATTCTCTCCCCATTTATAATCTTTTACGTTTAAGTCTTCCACTATCTGTGTTATTATCAAGAGCTATCAGAGCAGTTCAATTAAAAAAATTTTCTTGATAATCTTGGAATCTTGAACAAAAAAGCAAAAAAAACATAGAAAAAAGGTTAAAATAAAGTTCCAAAAAGAATTATACTTTAGTGCAAACATCAACTTTAGAAAAAAAGTATTTTGTTGTTGCTCTTCAAAAAAATTTCTTCATCTAATTGTTTCTACAAAAAGGTTTTTGATAAAACACAAGATGAGGGAATAATAGATCTTTTTTCTTTTTTTTTTTAAATTCTTTCCATTTATTTAAGTCTTGTTTCAACTCCACTAAAGGCAGCATGAAAAGAACCTATATTGTAATACATTAGAGGAAGGACGACTAAATAATATTCTTTCTAGGAATGGTTCTTCACTTTCTTTTCATGGCCTCCAAAATTCCTTATTTTACTACTAATGGATTGATACAAGTAGGGTTTAATTATAATTCTACAAAGTATTTTCCCAATGGTTATTGAAGTGGTAAATGGAAAAAGTGATGATATTATTTGAGGATAAAAACCTATTTACATGATATATGAGTGTTGGTAGCAGTACTTGAGTGGTACACCTACGGGTATGTGAAACATGCTATTGGTGAGTTTATTTTACTTTCTAACAATCTTTTGTTTTTACGTAAGTAATCTACATGTCTTTGAAAAGTTATGGTTGCATTGGTAAATATCATAAGGAAAAAAAAAAGATGAACTATTGAAAGAAAAGAATGATGAGATCTTTCACAAGGGGTTGCAAAAGCTATTTGAAAAGTGTAAGAACCTTGCTCTTTAATTTTTTCATTCTATCCTATGATTCTCCTCTCAGATTCACATAGAAATATAGATTTATTCTAACGGTTGCCACTCATCAAAATAGTAATCTCAAAAAATTAAGAACAACCCATTCAATAATCCAACAATAAATTATGATAAAGAATATAAAAAAATAATCGTGTTCTTGGCCTCAACCTAGAATAAAGGTGTTTAGCCATTCATGTTTGAATTCAACATCGAATATAAGTAATTAATCAAACCCAAAATTAATCTTGAAGTGAAGAAGTTCAAAAGAAATTCTAAGAACCCTAAAAAAGAGATTTTTGTATTTTTTTCACCGCTGTTGTGCTTCCAAAAAAGCGATTAAAATTGTGTTCACATGTTCCTTATATACTAGGACAAAATTAGACTAAATTGGAATAACCTACCCGGTGCATTGCTTATCGCATTGAGAAAGCCAACACATCGCATCATCAGTCATGTAGAGGAGGCCAATGCATCCCATTGAAGTAGTGATGTGTCGCATCGCTATCGCGCTAACTCTTTTGAATTTCACTTCTGAATTTTGGTTAAGGCATGGTTCTTTTCTTTTATACTTTCTCCAACTCTTCTTTGGATGCTTTTTGACTCACTAAAAGTGCCTTTCCTCATCAATAATATCAATTCCACAGCATCAATCACCACTTATGTCATATCGTATCCCCAATTTAGTCTAAATCCATTTAAAATTCACCCTGTATCACTAATCACGATGGTTAGGTATAGAAAAAAATTAAGTCTCAAATATATTAAGAATAACATATTTTAGCTATCAGAACAAGTCCAAATATTTGTGAATATTAGTGATTGGACATATAAATACACCTAAGATCAGGTATATTTTTTATATTGACTCCACCTAGGTTTTCTAGTGAACTAGGTGAGGATATTTATGAGTGCTTGATTACTTGTGAGGATAGGCTTCATATTTTGGGCCTAGATATGACTCGTGGTATGGATTACACTGCTTTAAAGTTGGATTTTATGGCTCAACATTAATGGAGGGGTCATCTTGATTCTAGGCCAGCTAGATGTCCCATATTGACATGGGCTCAGTTCCCCAAGGTCTTTTTGGATAAGTATATGCCTCGCAATCTTAAGAATCATCTGAGAGATCAGTTTTTGAGCTTGAACTAGGGCTCTATGATAGTTTTGGAGTATGAGGCTTAATTTGGTGAGTTATATAGGCATGCTACATTTATTTTGACAATTCATTATGAGTGTGTTAGATGTATTATTTAGGAATTAAGACTTTATCTGTGCGTGGCTATGTAGAGTTTAGTTGTTTTTGGAATATCTTTTGCTAAAGTTTCTTATCATGCACAGATTATAGATGAGATACATGACTAGGACCAAGGGGATTTCAATAAAAGGTTACGATATTAGGGATAGTTCCAATGAGAGTCGTAGTAACTCATGGGTTGGAGGCAGTAGTTCTTAGGGTAGGTACCTTTTATATCAGCCTTATCAGCATTAGGATCAGTTTAGTAAGACCATTCACATTTCACTTCAGATCACAGATGTAGGACAACTTAGTTATAATAATTATCCTCGCCAAAGTAGTATTTAGCCTCTAAGGGGTTCAACATCTAGTTATTCTAGCCATGGTGGTTATTTCGGGCCAGTTGGATCTCTTCTAGCTTCAGTGAAGTACATGGACGTGTTAAGTTTATGGAGCCTTTGGATATTTCTTAAGAGAGTTCCCCATCATGGAGCAATAGTTCATTCAGCCTAAAGTGCTCCATTAATTATGGCAGTTCATCCTCCAGCTAGAGGTGGTATGAATAGTCGTTGTGGTGGTCCTTAGGGTGATCATGGAGGTCCTCAAGCAGGTAGGATAGGAGATCATTCAGGAGCCCACCAGGTGGAAGACGTGGTAAATTATATGCCATACCTTCTAGACCCAAGGATGAGTCCTCGGATGTTATTATTACATGTACAATTTAAGTGTGCCATCAACCAACTTTTGCTTTATTTGATCGGGGATCCACTTATTCCTATGTGTCTACTTATTATGACCCACAATTAGAGTTATCTTAGGATTCTTTATTTATGTCGTTTGTATCTACTCCCATGGGCAATTTTTTAATAGTGGATCGGGTCTATAAATTATGTGTTGTGATAGTTCGAGATTGTAATACTCAGAATGATTTTATTATATTAGACATGGTGGATTTTGATGTGATTCTAGGCATGGCCTAGTTATCCCATTGTTATATTGTATTGGATATTTCTGCCAAGACCATTACCTTAGCCATGCTAGGCATACCTCCGGCTGTGTGGTAGGGGTCTATTAGTTGCGAGCTGATAGAGATCACTTCATATGGTCGGGCTAAGAGAATTATATGACTGGCTTGAGTCCTTAAATCAAAAGGACTCATCACCTGCTGACTGCAAGCTGCAACTGTCTGAATAGGGTGTGCGTGCTACAACTGAACTATTACCTATATTATGTGACAATGTAGCACATAGACATATATATGGAATAGTAGTTTGAGGATGTACTAAGTATATGGGGCTGAAGTACATAAGTAAAACATCATCTCATCATCATTATTTATAAAATAATACATGCTAAATGTAAATGGCTTGCACAAGCTGGAATATTTGAAATACAGAAATATGTAACCATAAATAACAAATCATACTTGAAAACCTAGTAAGTCATAACATTTAGTTCTAAAAGTTGTGCTTGTATTCTCTCTTTAAATCATATTGTCTAAGTGTAGAAAGGACTTACTCTAAATTCTGAAATATAAAAGCTAAAGTTTGTATATCTTTCTGTAAAGTATAATCTGAGTAAAACTTGTGAGCCTTCACACTAAGTTTTCTAAAAGCTTTTTCTGTTAATTTTTTCGGAAAGTCTTTACTATTAGGGAAAACTGTTCTGCAAGGGAAAATATTTTATCTGAGGCTTATCTATATGGAAAACACTTTATCTTAAGGGTTTAGAAATCTAAAAACTTATTCTGCATGGGAGATTCTTCTAACCGACATAAATCATGTGAGCATTCATGGAGTCCAACGTTCTTGACCCCTAAGGAGGAATTGTCACGTTGGAGAGAGGAGTCGTACTCTTGCCAGGGAGTATAACCTATCTAAGTGATCACATATCTATCATCCACGTTGAATAGGAAACAATCTAAATCCTACATTGGCGCATAGTTCTGGGGTATGGAACCATAGTAACGTACCCATCTCGATGCTAAATACTACTCCCATTAAATTTGTATGCTCATTCTGATGGAAATCCACTTCTAAAATATTAAAATGGTTTATAATAAAAACCAATTGTATATCTGTAAAGATAAATTTAATCTTAATCTGTAAAGTGGATTTCATATCTATTCTTGAAATAAAAAGGTCAAATCTTTATCAATAATCTGAAAAGAGTCTAGTCATAAAGTGCTCATAGCACAATCAATCTTGAAATAACAATCTTTAATTAGGTCTTAGTAACCCATGCATCAAAATCATGTTAAAACATCATAATATTCATGCTTGGTAATGTAACCATTTATAAATCAACTTCAAATATGAATATTTTGCAATATGCATGAAAATATGAACATAGACATGCAATTCAACTTCTAAATCCCTTGAAATCTCATAATCTCTTAAATAGCAATATTGGTGTAAACCCTAACTTTAATTTCATGGAAAATCACACAAAATTCAGTAAATTTGTAATTAAAATAAGTTTTGGATACAAGGATGAAAAGATTATCCTTGTTGAAAAACCCCACATACCTTGATTGATGATTAGATGAAGAAACTTGAATTATTGATTCCTATTTGAGTTCTTGAAGATTAGTTCTTGATTATCTTGTCTTAAAAATCCTCAATTTAGAGCTTTCTTGGAGAAACTATGGAGGATTTTGATTTCTTAGAGAAAACTCTCTTGAGTTCTAGGGTTTTGTTTTGAGAGAAAATTGAAGAAATAAGCATAAAGTTCTTTGGAATATGCTTAATGTTGTGTTTTACACGAATTGGGGCCTTGAGGGTTGACCAAAATGCCCCTATTAAACTTCTAAATGGAATTGAAAAGAAAACAAAAATCCCAATTTAATAGGCCACCGCGATGCGCCACTATCACGATGGCTTACTAGAAAAGGACAAGTGGGAACTGGGCCTTCACCATGATGCTCCACAATCACGGTGCGCCTTTGGACTGCTATTTTGGCCCCTTGCGCGACGCGCCAGTATCGCGTTGGGCTACTGGATGTTACAATTGGAAATTTGTACCTCTCCGTGATGCGCCAATATCACGGAGGTCCATTGGAATTGACAGTTGTGAAATTTTCCCTCTCAGCGGCGTGGTAGTTGTTCAACTTATAAATGTTTTAATTCCTCAACCAAGTATCGGATTAAGGATAATTTGGTATCAATGGAAAGGTTATTCAATTTCCCACATAATGGAAAGTTGAAATCTAGAAAATTACTTATGAAATAAAAAGGTATTCATTTTAAAATCTAATGCTTGACCTTCTACGGACGAAATTAAACTAGGAAAAGTATGGGACATTACAATATATCACCCTTGGGATCATTCGTCCTCGAATGTGGCTAGTTAAGATTATAATACTAAGGAATCTGAGGCTAAAGCTATCATGCACAACTAAAATAAACTCAATGAGTGATTCTCAACATAGTGAGCTACTGAATTTATCTGTGAGTGCATGAACTTACACGAAAATAGCTATATGGCTCAATGTAAGACTAGAAAAGAACTGACTGAATGAAGACTATTACTTTCTACTGAATCTGAGTTTGTAGAGAAATGATGAGGGTACTTGGTACGCATTTCTTCTTCTTCTTCCCAAGTAGCACCCTCAACGAACTGATTGGAATGAAATTTTTGAACTAAGGCAACTGAGATTACATATTTAACATTCGCATCTGGGAATATATTTACATGACTAAGTCTGGAATATTAGAAACCTCTATTATGAAATCGATTTCTTAGCTAACTTGCCTTTACTTCTTATATAATGTTGAAATGTTGAGAGTTTAGAATTCGCTAGAAGTGTTCATGATGCAAATATTCAGTAGAACAGTGAAGTGATAAATTATGTAGGCACAAATCATGAGACAATGAGGATACCATTATACAATGGGTATTACATTATCTAAGTTGGGATGCTTGGAAAACTAAGATCATTCACTGAATACTTATGATCTGAATCATGACTAGATATTTGAATCTGAAACTAATGCCTGATGCATATACTGAGCTAAATTTGCTATTTACCTAGTTGCGAATAAACTATCCCTTGAATGGCTATACCCATGAAATTTCAGGTAGTAAGACTAGACTAAATCGAAAGATTGAAAACTACAGAAATTTGTTTGTATCAGATGGAGTATTTCTGCTACACTTTTCTAAGAAATTCTAATGATATTAGGGAGTAAAGAACTTTGGGCATGATCTGAACAAAATATCTAAATAAGAATCACAACATTGCTACCACTCTATAGCGCATAGACCCATAAATCATAAACTAGGTTAGAATTACTAGGCCTTAAGAAATGGAACTTCTTACTTTGAAGCTTAGCAATATTTCTCAAGCACTCCCTCAACTATACTATTCCCGTCAAATACCATACTCGTTTGATTAAACTTAAAATTTTCACATGGCATAGATAAATCCATCTACTAAAGTCTAAACTGAACTAAATCCTCTCATCATGGTCAAGCCTAACTCTAAATCATGAGGTTATGCACATAACACCATAATACTAGTCTGAACCATAGATTAAATACCCCAAGAATTGTCATAACTACTCACTCTAGGATGATTCTTCTTATCACTTTAATAGCTAAATTCAACCTCTTACTAGAAGTTCAATAATGCACCACAAACCTATCCTCTTATACACCAACATGATGTTCAAGCCTATCTTCATAACCAAATATGCGCTTCTAAACAGATACCCATAAGAGCATTTTTCTTATATTCTCTAACATCTCTACTAATGACCATCTCCATGCACTATTCTTAAGAAAGCACACATGAAATATTCTCAACTAACCAAGTCATACACAAAAAACTTCACCTCAATAATTCTTCATTCATAGACTTACATAAACCTAGCATACAACCAACTTTCCCAACATGACACATTTACTCTTTCCCATCTATGTAACTGTTCATCATTACTATTTTGACCTAAGGAAAGGTCACTGAAAGGTTGCAATACCTGGGCCTAAAATATGAAGTGATCCAAAGCATACTTGACACTTTACCGAGGTCTGGAAAAGAGTGTTCACAACATTGATTCATTGAAGAGATCTAATCTGACGACATACATGATATAGATCTGAATTTCGCTGATCAGTAAGAGTGTTGCTTGAGTACTTAGAACTAAACATACTGTAATGCATAAGTGCATGAGTCATGAGCTACATGACCTGAATTTTTGAGTTCATAACTTTATCGTATATGATTCCAACTATTGAATAAACTAGAACTCCTCGTACTAGGAACTAGGAGAGTACATGATCCTCTATTACGTACATGAGTATGAACTATGGTCATGGAAATGAAACACATGGCATGAGTAGATATTGCGATAACTGAAGCACAAATACCGAAATAATAATGAGTTGAGCCTCATCCTAACTTTTTGATGTTCAATAACATACTGGCAATACTACTAGAATCTGAGATTTTGACTTGATTACTCATTCTATCATCTCCCTCTTAGCTTTAAGCCATTATTCTAAGTCTGAGAAACCCTTTACAAAACTCTAAACTTGACTACACTCACTGCAATCTAGAGTCTAGAACAAAACAATATGCACAAATAATAAACTTACTCTAAAAGTCTACACCTGAAAGTGTAAAACCCACCTCTAATACTTCCTTCTAAAGTATAACTCTATCTTTATATAGCCCTCACTAGTCGTCATATAATATCTTGAACACTTACTAACTTAGAATCTCCATGTGTATCACCACATCCTGAATTCAGACCATCTAGAGCTTCAACTCTCATTTCTATTTGCTCATTCTTGAAGGTTTCAAACTTAGATTCTAACACTTAACATGGATGTCTTCAACCTTTAATAAACCATGCTGCTTTTATCATAGACTACTAATAGCGCATCTCTAAACTTATATTTCTAAACCATTAGAATCAATATCATACCAAAAAGGCTCAACATTATTTATCTATAACTCAGCTTCTTAACTTAGCTATTTAGAACACCATATACCATCTAACTAGTCTTCTTCCACTTAGCCACTCAATGGTACTACAAATAACACAAAACAAATAATAACCTTAGAAAATAAAGCAACCCCATATCACGTTAAGCATATTTCTTTATCATTCATTCAACATAATATTTAATTATGAAAAACAGACTCAAACTCTTGTACAAACTGTTCAAGCCTACTAGATCACTTCCATATAACTAGCACCACTAACTAAGGAAATCATTACATCCACCTCGATGAACAACAACTGTTCAAACTTAATGTCTATTGCTAAACATAATTGAACAACTTGCCTTACATACTATTCTCACTTGGAAGCTATAAAATAAAACATCAATAAACACTAGTCCACGAGAACTTCATAATATTAGTGATCAGTCAAAATCATATGACCTATCTCATTATAATCCATTAGCACATACTACTTCTACACATCACTACTATTTACCCTTCTATACACCTAAATTAACGGTCATGGATCTATAGGTGTCAACTAAACTCATTTTTGTAACCTCAAGGGGAGCCCAAATTAATGATACTAAACCACCAAATACTTTATTATTATCCTATACTTTTCTAACACGACAAATATAATTAATAACTCCATCAGTACATCAAACAAACAAAAATTCTCCTTTACTAATAACTCTTTCTCTACCTTCCACTAAACTAGTACACAAGGACATATTACCTTAACAAAACTAGACAACATGTGTATGTTTATTTCTATACTTTCTATCAATCGCCATTCCCACTTTCTTGCCACTACTCTTCTATACCTATACTTTTAACAATAATAGGGTTCTACTAGTTATAATTCATAACACTGAAGTTCATAATATCCCTGAAATGCACACTACATTTAATAGTCTAGGTTCATACTACTCCTCTCATTAGCACTATCTGTATTAAAGAGGTCCAATAGGCAATCTGAATACATAGCTAATCCAATTTCAACTGAACAACTCATAAGGATGAGGACATAACTTTCAATTTGAGGGACTTATGAAACACTAGATAGATTCTGTCAAGCCCTTTGGTATGACTTGTGAGATTACTAATGGTAAAAATAAGAACATTATATGAGGAGGATATTAGAACTGGCAAATCATGTTATCTCAAGAATAAGTCATAGACGATGAATTTTGGGGTAACATATGAGCAGTTAAGATTTTTTGAAGGAACAACTTTACAGCATGATCTAGAGTATGAAAGCAGGAAAACTTTTATTAAATGCCTTATAGCCTCTCGAAGAAAAGTACAAACATCTCTATACCATTCCAAAAAGACTCTACTAGACACGACTTCACAGACACCCTAGGAAACTTGAACCTTGTGCTCTGATACCAAGTTTGTATCACTACAAAAATTATCCCAAAAAGGTCACACGGTGATTACGACCACAAGTGATCCCAAGCTAACCCTTCTACTGGCATAACTCATAAGGAACTGAATAAAATACTTAAATCTGATCAAAATAAGCAAAATATAACTCTTTTCTGAATCTAATCAATATAGAACAAAATGAAAATATTTACAACTCTACTTTTACAAAACATTACTGGAATTAAATACATTAACTCTACTGACTGTCTATGAATCCTCTACTAGTATTGACTTTCTGTAGCTGGTACATGACCCCCCAACTATCCCTAATCAATATGACTGAATAAATAAAATAAAATACTACATAAACTATATGACTAACTTAAGCCCTTGAATCAAGAGGACTCATCACCTACTGACTGGAAGCTACAACTGTTTGAATAGGGTATGTGTGCTACAACTGAACTGTTACCTATATTATAAGACAATGTAATATATAGACATATATATGGATTAATACTTTGAGGATGTACTAACTATATGGGGGTTAAATGTATAAGTAAAACACCATCTCATCATCATAATTTATAAAACAATGCATGCTAAATCTAAATGTCTTACGTAAGATGGAATATCTGAAATACGGAAATCTGTAATCATGAATAACAAATCATACTTGTAAACCTAGTGAGTCATAACATTTAGTTCTGAAAGTTGTGCTTGTATTCTCTCTTTAAATCATACTATCTAAGTATAGAAAGGACTCACTTTAAATTCTAAAATCTAAAAGTTGAAACCTGTAGCTAATATCTTTATGTAAAGCATAATCAGAGTAAAACTTATGAGCCTTTACACTTAGTTTTCTAAAAGCTTATTCTACTAATCTTTTTCTAAAAGTCTTTACTATTAGGGAAAACTATTCTGCAAGGGAATATACTTTATCTGAAGCTTATCTGTAAGGAAAATACTTTATCTGAAGGGTTTAGAAATTTGAAAACTTATTCTTCATGGGAGATTCTTGTAACCAACATAAACTATGTGAGAACTCATGGAGTCCAACATTCTTGTCCCCCTAATGAAGAATCGTCACATTGGGAAAATGAGTCATATTCTTACCAGGGAGTATAACCTATCTAGTGATCACATATCTATCATCCACATAGAAGTGGGAAAAATCTAAATCCTACATTGGCACATACTTCTGGAGTATGGAACCATAGTAATGTACCCATCTCGATGCTAAATACTACTCCCATTAAATCTGTACGCTCATTCTGATGGAAATCTACTTCTTAATAATATAATGGTTTATAAAGAAAACCAATTGTATATCTATAAAGCTAAATCTGTAATCTGAATTTGTAAAGTAGATTTTATATCTATTCTTGAGACCAAAAGGTCAAATCTTTATCAATAATATAAAAAGAGTCTAGTGATAAAGTGCTCATAGCACAATCAATTTTGAAATAACAATCTTTAATTAGGGCTTAGTGACCCGTGCATCAAAATCATGTTAAAAGAACATAATATTTATGCTTGGTAATGTAAACATTTATAAATCAACTTAAAATCTGGAAATTTTTACAATTTGCAAGAAAATATGAACATAGAAATGCAATTCAACTTCTAAATCCCTTGAAATCTCATAATCTCATAAATAGCAATGTTGGGTGTAAACCCTAGTTTTAATTTTATCGGAAATCACATAAAATTCAGTAAATTTGTAATTAAAGCAAGTTTTGGGCACAAGGATGAGAGGATTATCCTTGTTGAAAAACTCCACATACCTTGATTGATGATTAGATCAAGAAACTTGAATTATTGATTCCTATTTTAGTTCTTAAAGATTAGCTCATGATTATCTTGTCTTGAAAATACTCAATTTAGAGCTTTCTTGGAGAAACTATGGAGGATTTCCATTTCTTTGAGTAGAATCTCTTGAGTTCTAGTGTTTTGTATTGAGACAAAATTGATGAAATAAGCATAAAGTATCCTGGAATATGCTTAATGTTTGTTTTAAACGAATTGGGGCCTTGGGGACTGACCAAAATGCCCCTATTAAACTTCTAAATGGAATTGGAATATAAAGAAAAAATCCTAATTTAATAAGCCACCACAACGCGCCACTATCGTAGTGGATCACTAGAAAAGGACGAGTAGGAACTGGGCCTTCAATGCGATGCACCACAATCGCAGTGCCCCTTTGGACTGCTATTTTGGCCACTGGCACGACACACTAGTATCGTGTTGGGCTATTGGATTTTGACAATTAGGAATTTGGACATCTCTGCGATGTGCCAATATCGCGGAGGTTCACTGGAATTGACAATTATGAAATTGTCTTTCTCTGTGATACGGTGGTTGCTCAGGTGTGACACTGTCAGCTTAAAAATGCTCTAATTCCTTAATCGAGTTTAGATTCAGGAAAATTTAGTATCGATGAAAAGCTTATTCAATTTTCCACATAATGGAAAGTTAAAATCTAGAAAATTACATATGAAATAAAAAGGTATTCACTTTAGAAGATAATCCTTGACCTTCTAGAGATGAAATTAAGCTAGGAAAAATATGGGGTATTACATGACTAAAGAAGAACGAGCTCAACTAACCAACTTTTGATTTGGAGTTGGTAGCTGTAGTTTTTGCATTTAAGATTTCGAGACATTATCTTTATCGCGTGTACTATGAAATCTACGCAGATCATCATTGTCTTCAGTATCTTATAACCCGAAAGGAGCTTAATTTTAGACAACAAAGATGGATTAAGTTGCTTAAGGATTACTACATCTTTTTTTTATATCATCTGAGGAAGGTAAAAGTATTAGAATATGCCTTAAGTCTAAAGGCAGAGAGTATGGGTAGCTTGGATTCTATTTTATTTTCTCAAAGGTTTTAGCATGGGACATTTAGTCCTAAGCCATATTAATGGGGCGAATTTATATTTCTAATCCAAAGAGAATTCTATATAAGGTTGAGGTGAGATCTATCCTATTTGAGAAGATTCAGAGTCATCAGTTTAAGGATATGAGACTTTGCATCATTAGTGATATGGTGTTTAATGGTGAGTCCAAGAGGTCTACCATTGATTCTAACAGTGTTTTAAGATTTGATAGTTTCATTTATTTTTCAAGGGTTGCTGACTTGATTCAATTAATTTTTTGTAAGGCTCACAACTCAAGATATTCCATTCACCCAAGTACAGCTAAGATGTATAGAGATTTGAGGCAGCATTATAGGTTGAGTGGTATGGAAAGAGATGTGGTAGACATTATTGCTTGTAGCCTATATTGTCAGCAAGTGAATATCGATCATCAGAGACCTAGGGGCTTAATTCAAAGGTTGATCATTGACGAGTGGAAGTGGGAGCGGGTTACCATGAACGTTATTAGTGGTTTGCCTTGCACCTCCCGTGGTTCCAATGTCATTTTGGTCATTGAAGATCGATTGACCGAATCAGCATATTTCATTCCCATTCATATGTCTTTTAGTGCCGAGAGGCTATCCTGTATTTATGTTCTTAAGGTAGTCCATTTGAATGGAGTGCCTATATCTATTATTTTGGACTGGGGCTCAGTTTTCACTTCTATCTTTTGCAGAGCTTTTCAAGAAGAGCTTGGAACTTAGGTGGATCTTAGTACATCCTTCCACCCTCAGATCGACAGGCAGTCAAAGAGGACTATTCAGGTTTTAGAGAATATACTCTGAGCCTATGTTATGGATTTTGGAGGTCAGTGGAAGAATCACTTAGCTTTGGCAGAGTTCGTGTGTAGCAATAGTTACCATTCAAGAATTAAGATGACATCCTTTGAGGCTTTATATTGTTAGGAATATCGATCTCCAATTGGGTGGTTCGAGACTTCCAAGATTATATCCCTTAGTACTGACTTGCTTTAGGAGTCGTTGGATAGGGTTTGGGTAATTTAGGATAGGTTAATGGCAGCTAAGAGTAAGCAGAAGGTTTATGTATATCATAGACGTTGTGCCTAGATATTTGGAGTTGGTGATTAGGTATTTCTCTGAGTTTCACTAATAAAGGGTGTGATGAGGTTTGGGAGGAAAGGCAAGCTTAGGCCTAGGTATATTGGACCCTTTGAGATCTTTTGCATAGTTGGAGAAGTGGCATATGAATTAGCCTTAACCTTATATTTTTCTATTGTTCATATAGTTTTCCAAGAATTTATGTTATGGCAGTACATTCCAGATGCATCTTATGTGCTCAGATGGGACTCAGTTCAGTTGGATGGAAGATTGACATTCGTGGAGGGGCCTATGCCCATTTAGCCAAGGGTCAGGTTATTGCAAACTAGAGATATTATTGTAAACAAGTTTTAGTGGAGATAAATCCCAGTAGATGATGCTACTTTGGATACCGAGATCATGATACGGGCCTAGTATTTGCACTTGTTTGAGGTTTTAGGTACACCTTTACTTTCACAGACGAAAGTTCTTTTAATAGTGGATATTGTAATAACCCTCCAGGTTATTTTCTGCATTTCCTCTAATTTTTGCCATTTAAAGCTTTCCTAAAGCTATCCAAAGTCATTTATGACTTGCTGGAACTGACAGTTATACTATCGGGTAGTTCATTGGGTTTTTAGAGTCAATTCTCTATTTTGAAGTCTTTATTAGTAAGAATTGGCTACTGGGCCAAAACTTTATCCAAACGACTTCGTATTCCAATTCTTACAGTTCCAACATCTCTGGAATATCAATTTTAGGTTCGGTAGACCTTTGGTTTGGATACCAAGGCTTCCAAACTCACTTTAGGCTATTGGCCAGTAATTAAGAAAAATGGCACTTAGGTTTGGGACACACTTTTTATCGAAATGACCTCAGATAGAATTTTAAAATACTCCATTGAGTCTGAAATGTTGAATTTGATAGGGTAGCATAGTTTGTTTGTATATACAAGATTTTGAATGAATCTCAATGTGTCGATATAGACTTAGATAAATTCCAAATCTCCACCTGGTGCACTCAGATGGTGCATCTGCTAAAGTGTCATTTTGGCAGCACTTAGTACTTAAGTAGCCAACATTCCCTAGTGATCCACTTTAGTTAAAAGCTAACCACTAAAGCGTAAGTCATTTTAGTTTTGTCTTGTTCACTTTAGAGGCATACCAAGTAAGCATGGTACCTTTTTAGCGTCACTTGGGCGATTTAGCGCTAACCACTAAAGCGGCCAAGTGCCTACTTTAACGGCACCTAGGAGCCCTTTAAATGCCCCATTTTACCAAATTCTCTCACATTTTCACATAAGTTTCAAGAGTGAAAAAACCCTAAAACGTGTAGAAAATTAGGAAAGACATTACTATGTGATATTGAGGGTGTTCTTAAGCTTGAATTATGTGTTTCTTCTCTAGATTCTTGGTATATTTTCATTGAATTCATGGTTAATTTCTTAATTATTTCCCAAAATCCCTAGAATATTGGTGGGTTGATTTTACCACCATTTGGACTCAAAATTTACCCATTCTTGAAGGTAAATATTCCTTGAGCATAGAGGGACGCGTTGATGGTTTCAAAAGGGTGATTCCACAAGAGGGCCCCACATGGGATTTTTACATAATTTTGAACCCGAAGCATAAAAATGCCACATGGGTGCCTTTTTCTTACATTGATGAGTAGATTATGATTTTGATAGTGTGGGAAAGTGCGAAAGCTTCTCTAAAGGGAAATTCATAGAATTAGCAGATTTCTTCAATCTTTTTTTTAAGTCCAGGTAGGCTAGGTTTACCTCTCTCATAAATTTGACTAATTCATGGTATATTTATTATAATATGCTATATATGGGTGGGAATTAGGTCTCAAAAGTATAATTAGTATTAGTTTATTGTTTAGCCTATTAAGGAATCATAAATTAGGCATAACTTATTGTCACACCCCTTTTTTTATTACATGTCTACACTTATTACTCATGATTTAGGTAGAATTACTTTTTAGGGCTAAAAGTGGATTATTTAACATATAGGAGAAGAATTAGATACCTTAGGTTTTAGGTATAATTGGTCTTAGAATGGATTTCAAGAATTAGAAGTGAGCCCCTTTGGCCTAACTTAGACTAAGACTTTTATTAGTTCTTTGTAGACTTCTAGATGTGTGCATAATCAAAATGCTTATTATAGAAATTGAGGAGACTAGATCCATGATACTTATGCTAGATTGGTACATGCAATTTGGTGACAGTTTCGATTGTCTGGCAATTTATTGATATTAAGTTTCAGTTCATGTCCCATAGTTGGTGATATGAGTTTCAACTTAAGTCCGATAAATGATGATGATAATGAATTTTGATTTAAGTTCGTCCTTGAGAGGTTATTTAGGGTTTGTTATAGTGTGGATGGATTCATAGTTATGACCTGAGATACGGGTAGTTAATGAACTTTTGATTATTTATTCTCTCTCTGATTGTACCCTCTCGGCTTATGAGGGTTCTCATTGGGTTATTTAATTTTTCGCAACTTACTGGCCTATGGGGGCCAGTCTTGTAGTGTTATTTATTCTTTCTTTCATATTATATATAATCCAATTATTTATTTACAATATTGGAGCATTATTTCAGGTTTGCCCTTTTACCTTGACTTAGCATGTTTATCTTTTATCTTTATTATTCTTATATTATGATTTAGCTCAGTCAATCATTGATTCCTACTAAATACATGTGGATTTGGTTCTCATACTACACTTCTATACCTTTTTGGTGTAGATCTTAGTACTAGTGGCCACTGTTGACATTATGATCGTGCTGCTTGGAGCTTAAAGGTAGGGTAAGTCCTCGAAACTGAAGTTGCACTTTTGTCCTTTTCTATTTTTGCTTAGTCTTTCATTATTCAAGACTGATGTTTCTTCACTATTACTATACTTGTATTCCTTTTGTTAGTGGCTCTTGTACCGACACTACTTGGTTGTGGGATTTTATTGCTATCTTATCTATCTTTCAGACTATAATTATTACTTGAATTATTGTTGTAAGTCTTTACTTGCAAATTTCTAGCTTTATGCCCTTTCCCCCTAAATTACCCCATTGCTTATAGCTCCAAGCTACGATTTGTCTTACCTACTGGTGGGATAAAGTAGGTACCATCGTGACTCATAATTGGGGTCGTGACAAATTATTTCTTCGGCACCTTTGGAGATTTAAAAAGATTAGCTATGGGTGAGAAAATCATTGGAGGTGTTTAAAAAAGGAAAAAGAATGCAAAAAGGGAAACAAAATTTTATTTGAGAAGCCTAAAACTAGAGTTGATCTTAGAAGTCCTCCAAGGGATCAAGGAGAGATTATTCAAAAGTACATCGGTTCTAGTTAATTGATTAACTTCTTTGAACAAAAGAAATCTGAAGATGAGAGAAAAAATAAAAGGTTAGAATGAGTGAATAGAATTGAGTGAAGTGAGTTTGAGAGGTAAAATAGAGAAAAAACCAGTGTAGTTGAGAGATGGGAAAAAATAAGCGATTAAAAAAAATAAAGTGCTTAAGTGTGAAATATTTTTGCCTAAGCTCTAACAAATTAGCTTTTTATGTTTCTAGTGTTTTGTGCTCCAAACATGAAGGTTATTGAAAAATAAAATCAATGAATTTTTGGAACAACAATTTCATAAAGAAAGAAAGTCTAATTCCAAAGAAGATTTGGAAAATCTACAAGCCAATGACTCATGAAAATAATTGAGAGTTGAAAATAAGTTTGAGCTTGAAGATCTCATGGGGTATGACCTTGTCAATGATATATTCAGTGCAAATGAAATTGAGCACGTACGAAAATCTGATGAGGCCAAAGTTATAAGTGAAGGTATAACTCAGATTTAGAGTGAACTTTACCCTGTTGATTATTCTTTTCATGTGAGAAATTTCCATAATATGATGAAAGAGAAGTGCATGATAACTTGAGTGAACACATCCAATGAGATTTGAGAGATGATTAATCTTGTTCACATTCCAATATGTTGATTCTTTCTTGATTGAATATCACCTCTCATTCCATGCAGAAATTTAGAGAAGAACCCTGTGAATAGAAAGATGGTACCTCATTTGAAGAAGAAACTAACATTGTGTGATAACCCATTAGAGGAAGAACTTGGAAAATACCTTAAAGTTTTCTCTAATCCCTTATGGTTTGAGAACACCAATTAAGAAGTTGTCAATGAAGATAAACAAACACATAATGCTTTTGGTGCCGAATATTAGAATATTAAGCTAAATGAAGAATGTAATAGCCCAAGTGTGAAAAGAGATAAGTGCTCACAGGTTTCATACTTTATATGTTTGTGTTATCTGATGTCACGACCCAATTTCGCAGGTCATGATGATACCTACTATAACCCATCTGTAGATACGTCAACTCATAGTTCGAAATCTCTAGGAATGGGCTACCAAAATAAATGAAAGGAGAAAAATGCAAAATAATTATAACAAAATACTATATATATAACGCAGTCCTGGAACCTAGTGGAAGTAGTACAAAAGCTTTTAATATAACAAGAATACAAAATGAAATACTAATAAATATACTGATACAACCCATCTCTGAATACAACATAAAGATTAGTTAAGTCCCGAAAAGGGATAGTAGTAATACTCCAAATGCCAGGAGCTTACCCTAAATCTCCGGTCTATAGTTTCTCAGCACAATGCATACAACAATGGCAAGGACCTGTAATATGCTTTGTTGACTGCAAAAGGGTAGTATGAGTACGAAATGCGTGGTACTCAGCAGGCAACTACTGACTGAGCTACAAAGATAATGCAGATATATATAACATGCAAGCACGAAGGTAAAATACATCCCAAATATCTAGGAAGCTAACATAATAAGACTATTGAGGCAATAAGGATACTAGTATACAAGGCCAAGGGGTACATATACAATATGAAAATACAAGCAAAGAGAGAGATTATGATAATATCATATCTATATGAAAGTATACATATAAGTATACAAGACTAACTCGAAGGGAAACGAGCTAAGCTAATCAATATAGCACGTCAAGGCACCCTATTCAAGTAGGGAACTAATATTGGCATAAGCGGGGTCCCTAATCAAAATTTCTAAACATGAGATAGTTATTCATGATAAAATAACCATAAGAGAAAGAAATCAGAATCATACCTCTAATACTAGCATCAATCAATAATCATCCAGCCAAGAGCTAAACATAGTAATAACAATAAAGTAACCAGCTAGTCTGGACAAACAATACCTAAATTAAGCCTTATAACCTAGAAGGATCAGTCAACACACAACATATAACAAACAACAATCATAACCCGGCACGACACAAACTAGGGTCTAGCCGTGATGGGTACGTCAAGTCCCACATGGATAGGAGATCACCCCCTCTACCTAACTAAACACACCACTCCCCAAGGTCGGTTGAATTTCAAGCATTTAACAAGATGAGAGAATATCAATCAAAGGACATTGAAATAAGTCTATAACCAAATCTAACAGATAGCAGTATCAATGCTAATACCAGTACTGACACCACTCATGCCCACATTATTCTGACAAAGCCTCTAATAAAAACTAAAGAATATCCAGTTGGGACGTACTCTCAACCATAGCCAAAACCAAGACCAAAGGAATATTAAAGTCATAAAGAAATCCATAGCATGAAATACAGTCCTTCAAAGTATGGAAGCTCACCACTTCAGTCTGACTCAAAAGTTATCCCTAGAGAAGTCACTGAGCAGGAGAAGTGAAAGTATGGACAAATCTAGCATCGCTTAGGGATACAATATCCAAAGATGGTTAGCTGGGTAAATGCTATCATCCAACACGGAAATAAGGATAACATAATGATATGATCAACACTTTAAAATCATTCAAAAACCAATATGCATAATCAAATTCATAAACATATATATATATATATATATATATATCATGTCAGGATAGGGAACATGGTTTAATATGTGTTTCAAAACATTAGCATGGATTGTGCTGTTCAACCATCAAATAATAGTACCCACAGGCTATATGGGCCCTATATCTCACCCCTTGGTCAGGCCCCAGTGTGTGTAGCCACACGAACCGGAGAATAATCTCATATATATTCATATGGGGGACTCAAAATCTTTAATCATGAAATAATAATAAGAGGGAATCGAACTTGCCTGGTCACTTTGACCCCCGCGTTGGCAAACGCGATTTACTCAGTATTAGTCAGTCGGACCTCCACTTTTATGACTTAACTATGCAACCCTTTAGAGCCCAATTAAACAAATTGTCACACATTTCCATTCAATGAACCACAATACCCTTTTAGGCATACATTGTTATTATCTTATACCAACTAAACCTGCAAGGTAACACATCGTGCCAAAAAAATTTCCATTAACTTAGGGAGAATAACTCCCTTAATTCTTTAATACACATTGGGGAACACCGACTCCTTTTGTTTATTAAATCATACCTTTGTATTTCAAATGCTTCTTTATATCATGCAATAGTTCAATACTATTTTAATGTTTTTACAAATTTCCACAATTCTCATAATCAAAACCAATTTTGCATTATGGGTTTGGGGTCATAAGCACTACAAAAGCCACAAGTTTGGGAAAGTCATAATTTCCTAGTTCAATCAGGCCACCACCCTACCATGCTGAATCAACACACAACCAAGTCGCATATAGGATGCATCACAGTAGACAACAAAACCAACAGTAACCTCAAGCAGAGTTAAAACTAGAGTTGAAGTCAACTTATCTTTCAGCTTCTCAAAAATACCCTCACAACCGTCAGACCACAAAAACTTCACCTTCTTCTTGATCAACTTAGTCAGCGAGGTAGCTATAGTCAAGAAAGTCTCCACAAATCTCTTATAGTAACCAGCTAAATCCAAGAAGCTCCGAATATCTTTTGGAGTTATGGGCCTAGGCCATTTCTTAACCATTGTAACTTTCTGCTAATCCATCATGATCCCTTCACTAGAAATGACATAATCCAAAAAAGTAACAACCTTCAACCAGAATTCGTACTTTGAAAACTTAGCATACAAATGCTAATCTTTTAAGGTTTGCAAGACGATACAAAGGTGATCGACATGATCCGTCTTACTCTTGGAATACACCATAATATCATCTATAAACACGATAATGAAAAAATCAAAAAACTGATGGAAGACCCTATTCATCAAGTCCATGAATATCGTTAGAGCATTAGTCAAACCAAAAGACCTGACTAAGAATTCATAATGACTATAGCACATTAAGAAGGCAGTCTTAGGGATATCTACTTCTCTAATCTTTAGCTGATGATAATAGGACCTAAGATTAATCTTAGAGAAACACCTAGCACCCTAAAACTAGTCAACCAAATCATCAATCTGAGGAAGAGGATACTTACTCTTCACCGTAACCTTATTCAGCTGCAGAAATTGGTGCATATTTAAAGGGAGCTACCCTTCTTATGCACGAACAACCCCCATAGAGACATACTAGGATGGGTAAAACCCTTGTTGAGAAGGTCTTTCAACTAATCCTTAAGCTTCTTCAACTCAGTTGGAGTAATTCTATAATTAGTGATAGAGATAGCATGAGTATCTAGAACAAGGTCAATCCCAAAATAAATCTCTCTATGACGAAGAATACCAGGAAGTTCATCAGGAAAAACCTCAGGAAATTCATTAACCAGGAGAGTGGATGTCAATAAAGGACCCTCTGAGTTGGAATCTTTAACCCAAACCATATGATAAATACATTCCTCAGAAATTAACTTCCGGGATCTAAGATATGATATGAACCTTCGCTTAGGCACTAGATAACCCCTTTCCCACTAAATGATCAGCTCATTAGGGAATTTAACCATGACCTTACGAGTTCGACAATCTAAGGAGCCATAGAATGAGTGCAACCAATCCATCCCTAATATATATTAAAATTAACCATCTCAAACTCTATCAGATCTACCAGACTTTCTCTCCCACTAACAGATACAACATAACCCCTATAGACTTTTCTAGCAACCATAGAGTCCCCCACCAGGGTAGAAATAGAAAAGGGATTAGGGATACACTAAATACCAAAACCAAAATGCACAGTCACAAATGAGCTCACATAAGAAAGAGTAGACACTTGATCAAGCAAGCAATACATATCAGAAGAAAAGAGTAGTAACATACCAATGACAACATTGGTATATGCCTCAAAGTCCTGAAGAGTAACAAGAGCATACACAATTTTGGATAGTATTGGTACTAGAAGAAAAAGCAGTACCCTTTGGTACAAGAGTTGATGAAGTGGCAACAGTAATCTTATTTTCCCCTAAAGCAACCTTAGAAGGACAATCCCTTTGTAAGTGACCAATCCAACCACATTGAAAATACTTTCTCCTTCCTTCTACACAAAACTCATGATGCACCTGCCTACAGAATCTATAAGAGAGATATAATGGAGCAAACTGAGCCCCACCAGGCTGAGATTGGGCACCCTATGGCCCAAATCCACTATTATGCTAAAAACAAATATCACCCGACGACTTTGGATAAATGATAACTAGCCATAGAGTAGGAACCAGAACTCCCCTACTTTTTCTTATACCACTTTCTACCATCTCTACCACCTTTCTGCTGGCCTCCACCCCGATTAAAAAATCTAAACTTCTTATTCTACCTCTTTCTAATTTTACCCTACTTCTTCTTTTTTTCCTCAACCTACTATATATATACAATCAATCTAGAGATGTCCATATCCTTGTCCAACAAGGCATCCTTACTCTCTAGAATTAAATCACAGGAAAGTCCAGAATTAAATTTCCTCATTCTAGTCCTCATGCTAGAGACTAACTCGAGAGCATATTGGTACAAATGATAGAATTTCAAGGCATACTCCTTGACCGTCATCCTGCTTTGCTTTGATTTAATAAATTTTTTTACTTTTTCCTCTTTCAACTTTTGAGGAAAAAATCTGTCCAAAAAAGCACAAGAGAAACCATCCCACAGTGCGGATTTGGTATCAATTCCCCTAGACTGTTCCTATTCCACATACCATTGGTATGCTACATCTTTCAATTGACAAGCAGTGAATTCAACACCCTCCACAATAATAGAATGCATAACGTGGAAGATCTTCTGCATCACATTAATGAAACCTTGAGGATCTTCCTCAACCTTAACACTTGAGAATACAGGAGGACTCAACCTCATAAATTGGCCAACCCTCATGTCTTCATAAAATAGAGTAATAGAAGCTACACACTAAGACTGAGAAGCTACCGAATGAGCTAACATATGAATGGACTAATGAAATTTTGTATTTAGCACATCCTTCTGTGGAGCTCGAGGAGGACTAGAGAGGATCGGTGGAACTTGTAACACCCAAATACTAGACCCTAGGTGTCATACGGTACTTATGACCCCAAAGGACCACAAGATGACACATGACTGGTACTTACTGTGAGCACTGAATAATAATCATGAAACATATGTGGATTAAAATTGAAAATTCCATAAGGTTCATAAAACTAAAGTAATACTAAGTGCATCTGTAGAATAACTGCTAACTAAACATGTTTGAAAGCCTCTAAACATCTAAAGTAAAAGATTTAATGGGACAGGCCCTAACTAACTCTAACTACTATCTAAAAATAACTTAAATACTGAATATACTGTAAATAATGCAATAACTAAATAAATGTCATGCCCTCAATGGATAAGGAATAACAAGTGTAGTTGCAGCTGATCGACAGATCTGACTAGGTACAGTCAGGAACCCAAGCATCCAAACCTATGATATGAGACCTCATAGGCAAAGAAAGTATAAGTTGGTACTTTGAATGTACTGGTATGCTAGGTAAGGTTAGGGTAATATGCATGGGTTCACGTACATGAGCTAAATATCACAAAGTAAGAATATGAGAGTAAATACAAGACTGGGACTACTAAAAGTACTGAACATACAATACCAAGCATATATGTCTGTCTGAATTAGACTGAAATTAAAGTACTAAGTTTCTAATAACTGATTACTGATAACTGAAAGATATGATCATGTAGAGCTGAACTGAGTTCTATACTAAATACTGAATACTAAACATTAAATACTAAATACTTAAACTATAACTATGGGAGTTATCATCTAACCGACATACCCTAATTATAGACTAATTTAGGGTACAACCTGTAACCCCAGTTGGAAGGGTGTTAGCACCATTCCACGAGTTACTAATAATGGTTGGGTGAACCTTAATCTGGTAGGAAGACTCATGAGATGTATATGATTACGTCAACCCTAGTCTAGCAAGAAGACAATTTACCCTATGCTGCTACGTAGTTTTGTTACTCAGGGGACAACTACTAAGGGTCAAACCCTCTACTAGAAGGAATTCCCCCATCCCTGGGTTCGCTCGATGTTGAATCCTACTCCCAACTGAATCGACACTGAACTGATCACTTGACTGAACTCATACTGATTCTGTTGATTGACCGAATGCTACTGTTCATTCTACTATGGAATCCTTCTATTTTGAGTGGAGACTAGACAAATAGCTAATTTAAGGTATTCAATACCCCTAGGACTTAATAGCATACATAATGGAATCGTATCTCAACTTTAAAAGCGTCACACATAGGTTACCATGAAAAATTCATTCACATAGAAATTTTGTCAAACACCTAGGATGCATAATTCTTGTACATGAGAATGAGCAATATAGTAATATTATCACTATCACATTCAACACCATAATTCAAAGATTTAACATGCGGGTTACATAAATCAACACACATTCTAGTTTATTTACATGAAACTCAAAATATTATTAGCTTGAATCCCATACAACAATACTTAAATGAACATAATTCCATTCAAGAATGTAAACCATAATCTATGTTTTGAAAAAGGATTCTTGAACTCCAAGGGTGGAAGGGACCCAAGGATGAGCACCTAAACATACCTGAGTAGTTCAATTTTGTGTGTGTTTGTCGGGATTTCTTGAAACTTGAACTTAGACTTGAACTTGAAGAAAATATGGCTTGTTCTTGATAGAATTTGTGAAATAATAAGTGAATTTTTCCCTTTAGGAGGTTTAATTTCGTGTAATGGTGGGTTAAGATGGTGGAAAATGACTCCATTGCCCCCATAAACCCATAATTTAATAAGAAAAAAGTGTCTAGTGATGCGATAGGCGATGTGTTCCATAGATGGTATCAACGCAATTACCGATGCACTATGTTGATGGTGATGACGTGATAGTTAACATGACGCATCCTGATCATGTTGGCCCACTATTTTGGTCATCCAAACATGTCTCAAATGATGTCTGAAAGTTCCAAAACTCGCTTGAGATGACCTATAGATAACCTTGATCATGAATTAATTTAAATATTGATAATTTAAGGCTGAAAAGATTGAAAAAGAAACCATTGAAACATCAAGGAAAAAATTAAGACTAAGCCTCGACACTTAGCTGAAATCTTCTAAGTTTAGGACTTCTTTTGGCTGTTATATAAGGCCGAAATAGGATAGGACTTTACAGGGTCTTACAAAACTCTAGGAGGGTAATAAAGAACTGGACCTCTAGACCGGGTCTATACTCCATAAGTAGGGTGTGTCCTATTAGTATTATCCTCAACTAGGATAGAGAAGTTTTCGTGAGCTTTAGATCATTTGGGAGGCATGATCTAAAAAGAAAAAAAACTAGAATTAGAGAGACTCAAGACTTTAGACTCTATGGCTTCAAATAGAGAAACAAAAAAGAGAAATATTCCTAAATATCTTGGAGCCTCTCCCTTATAAGTGTTGCGCGCTACACACCCATAAAAGACACTATACTCGACACAGCTGTGTTACACACTCACTGACACCAAACCTAGGCTCTGATTCCACTTTTTTCATGACCCAAACTAGGGCCTGGCTATGACGGGTATCTCAAGTCTTACATGGAACGAAGATCACCCCATATACCTAACTAAATCAAACACACCACACCTCAAGTTCGGCTAAATTTGAGCATATAACAACATAGGAGAATATCAATTTAAGGACATCAAAATAGTTCTATAACCAAAACCAATTGATACCAGTATCACCAATACCAATACTAATACCGGCACCGCCAATTCCTACAATAGTTAGACAATCCTCTAAAAAAAAACAAAGAATATTCAGTCATGACATGCCCCCCACTATAACCAAAACCAAGACCAAAGGAATAGTAAATTCATAAAGAAATCCATAATATGAAATAAAGTCCTCCAAAGTATGAAAGATCACCACTTTATTCTAAATCAAAAATTGTCCCCGATCCAAGTCCACTGAGCAGGAGAAGTAGAAGTATAGCCAAATTATGCATCACGTGGGGATACTATATGAAAAGATAGTTAGCAGAGTGAACTCTAGCATGTAACTCAGGAATAAGGATAACATAATGATATGATCAACAATTTAAAATCAATCAAAAACCAATGCATGTAATTAAATACATAAACATAAATTTATATGTCATATGTTGGGATAGGGAACAAGGCTTAACATGCATTTCAAAACTTTAGCCTGGATTGTGTACCTCAACTGTCATATAATAGTATCCATGGGATATATGGTCCCCATCTCTGACCCGCTGGTTGGGCCCCAATACATGTAGCCATACGAACCAAAGAATAATCTCATATATATGCCCATGGGGGACTCGAACCCTCTAACATATACCAAGGTAACTTAAGCACCTGATCATCTAATGATTTACGGGGGACTCAAACCTCCTTAATCATGAAAAAATAATAAGGAAGACTCGAACCTCCCTGGTCACTTTGACCCTTAAGTCGGCAAACGCGATTTCACTATTGGTCACTTGGACCTCTACTTTCATGACTTATCTACACAACCCTTATTAGAGCCCAATTAAAATAATTATTACACATTCCCAATCAATGAACCACAATACACTTTTAGGCATAGATTATTGGTATTGACATATCAACTATACTTTTAACGTACCACATTATGCCAAAACAATTTCCATTAACTTGAGGTGAACAACTCTCTTGGTTCATTAATACACATCGGGGAACACCAACTCCCTTTGTTCATTACATCATACCATTATATTTCTAATACTTCTTATATCATGCAATAGTTCAAGACTAGTTCAATATTTTTACAAATTTCCACAGTTCTCATAATCAAAACCATTTTTACATTATGGGTTGGGGTCATAACCACTACAAAAGTCACAAGTCTTGGAAAGTGACGATTTCCTAGTTCATTCACCATACCCATGAACCCATAAATTCAAAATCATATTAAAAACATTAAAATCATATATATAAACCATGAAAAACATTGTTCAATTCATAATATTGAAAACCCCCCAACCTTTGTTTTCAAATCCAAAACATTTCAAATCCAAAACAATAATATTATGAACTATACTTTAAATCATAAGATTTTGGAAAATTAATAATGAGGGAAGATTAACATGCTTGAAATAGTCATATGTACAAAGAGAAACCAACCTTGAGAGTCCTAATTGATCAACCACTTGAAACCTTAGCATTATTTTAAACAGAGAGTTTGAGAGGAATTTAGGAGTGTTTTATTGGCAATTATGTGATAATAAAGTCCCACGGAAGGCTTTAAGACATGGGGACCAAGGGGTTAAAGTGGGAAATATCTAGTGTGCCCTCAACTTAAAAGTTGGGAAAAAAACCCACCTTCAGTTTGAAGTCAACCCCTTGACTCGTACCCATACCTTATGACTTATGGCCCCGAGTCGTAACCAAGATAGTGACTAGGACCCCATAGACTACCAACCTTACAACTCCACCAACCCACTCATAAAGAGATCTTATGACTCATAAGGTCTAGCCGTGAGCAACATAAAACCCAAATAAATTAAACATTGGACACCCTATGATTTAAACCTATAACTCGTGACATATCCTTACGACTCATACTGAGCCACTCATACTCAGAGCATAAATTTGCCACTGTGTTTCTAATTTTATTACGACCAAGGTCTTACAACCTATAACCACATCTCACAACTTATCACCGTGAGTTGTGACCAAGGAAATGATCCCATATCTTAAGAATTTTCAAGGGCCAAAAATTTAGGGTATTTCATAACATATACCTATGCTACCCCCCATAAGGCTAATAGGTATAGAAACCACACAGCATACTGGTGACGAGCAATGCACATATAAGAATAAATGAAAAGTAAATCCATAATACCATAATCAATTCAAGTTTCATAAAGTAACCCAATGTATACACCTCCTCCAACTATATGGCTAGCAAAGGTAGGACCTACAATGATCTCTTTTCTCTGACATGACGACACACAAATGATGTTTTTTGTTTGAATCATATCATTAAGTGAGAATGAATGTTTTTGATCTATGCATGTTATCACCAGTATCTAAATAATACAATTACAAGCATCTAAACATCCATAGACTAAAACTATGGCTACATTCTTTACAAGGATAACACACTCTCTTAGAGTCTAACTAATACCATAATCACAGCCTTAGGCCCAATAATATATATATGTATATATATATCCGACATAACCATAATAATATAATCTGAAAGACATATAATCCATTAAGTCAAATAATAAACCTTATAATAAAGGGTTATTAGCCTCAACTATGTCTAACATGCTAGTAACTTATGGAAATGGGATCCTATAAGCATTATAGATATTTCATCTAAAGGGTTGATTCACCCAACTCATAATTTAGGCTAAGTTATGGTAATTTACCCATAATCAAATCCTAACCTCCCTATCTAACATGCAACATGTATAATACACTATATAGTAAAAAAAAGTATATAGAATCTACCTCAATGCCGAATGGAAATTCCTTGAATTATCCACAAATCATAAGTCTTTGTTTCACAATCTCAAAATGCTACTATGCTATCAAAATAGTAATCTACATATTATAAAGAGTAAAATGAAACCCATATTTTTATACTAAGGTTTTGGTATAAATTTAGGTCAAGAACGAGCCCACAAGGCCTATAAATAGAATCCAAAATTGAATCATCCCGAGATCCCTCGAAAGACAAGATATCTGTGCTCAAAAGTTAAGTGAAAATGGTGCATGAGTCGGGGCCCAAATCAGTCTCTAAAATTCAGGAATTTTAAGACCTAATTTCTAAGAATTTATCGTGAAATAGGATGGAAATTGATGGGAAAATATTAATAAAAAGTAACCTAAGAGTATTAGGCTAGCTTACTTTAGCTTCAATGGATGATTCCTCACTTTTTACTCTCTTTAAGCTCTCAAAATAGTGTGAAAATGGTGAATGAAAAAATGGAAAATTAGGGGAACAAGAGGGATTTATCAACTTCTAAGTGGCCCATGTGCCACTAAAGTTGTCACCCAGCTTCTAAAGTGGTACCTTAACTGCTAAAGTGGTCTTATGCAAGGGACAAGTACCGCTAAAGTAACCCAATTAGTGCTAGAGTGGGATCCACTTAAGAGGCCCTATTGGCGCTAAAGCGGGGTCTGCTTAAGTGCCCCTTATCTCTAAAGCAAGCCTTAGCCAAATATCCAAGGCCGTTAAAGCATCTCATGGGAACTTAAGTGAGTCTATGAGCACTAAAGCGGTCATATTAGGTATTAGATATTAGATTTTTCTAAGTCCAAAAATAAACTTTGAATGGGTGTTGGGGATTTATTCAGAATACCATGCATGCTAATGAACTTCTCTACCATGCAAAATTCAATATTTTAAAATCAATTAAACCATTAAAACTTTCATTCGGGTTTATCTTAACCAAATATAGGGTCAACATTCTAGAGCTGATGGCATTATCGAAATTCCCATCTAAGGTTGTAATGATCCTTCAAATTATTTTGTATATTTCTGCTTATTTTTATAATTTAGAGCTGTCCTAAGCTTCCCCAAGTCGTTTGTGACTTTCTGGAACCAAAAGTTTGGTTATCGGGCAGTTCATTTGGTTTTTAAAGTCAATTCCCTATTTTGAAGCCTTTATTGTTTCAAATTAGAAACCAGGTTGAAACTTTAGTCAAATAGTCTTATCTACCAATTTTGATAGTTCCAATAGCTCTGGAATGTTGATTTTAGTCTCGGTGGATCCTTGTTTTGGGTCTCGAGGCTTCCAAACTCATTTCATGCTATTGATCAAATGTTAACAAATGGCACATGGGCGTGGGATCCATTTTTTTGTCAAAACGGCCTTGGATGGAAATTTTGACAATGCCCTTGACTCTAGAACGTCGAATTTGATAGGGTAGCATAGTACATATATATATATATATGGTATTGTAGATTAATCTTGATAGATTTCCAAGTCTCAATTGGTGTTGGAGCATCGCTTAAGAGCCCATGAGATCTCTTAAGCGAATGATGCTAAAATGGCCTGGCGGTTGCTTAAATGGGCTGGCATTTAAGCAACACCTTTGGAGCTTAAGTGATGGCCTCTTAAGTGTAAAAAGATCACTTAAGTGGTATTTGAGCTGACACCAGATGTCACAAAAGTAATACTAGGTCTCTTAAGCGATGACCGCTTAAGCGGCCTAGTGTTTTCTTAAGCAATACTCGTGGGCCTGGGAAGAGTATAAAAGCCCCAACTTAGCTCAATTTTCACCATTTTCATCCATTTCCTAGTTATATTGAATCTTAAAAAATGGGAAAAGTTAGGAAAATTATTTAATGTAATTTTGGAGCTTGGTAAAGTTGATTATGCATTTCTTCATTAAATTTTTGGTAAGCTTACATCATTTTGTTGGTTTAATTCTCCATTTTTTTCTAAAATACCTAAAATCTTGATGGCTCGATTATAGAACCATTAGATCTTGGAATTCACCTACTTTTTAGAATAAATATTCCTTGAGCATAGAAGAGTGTTGCATTAATTTTAAATATGCAATTATGTTAGCGTGCCCTAAATGGGATTTTTTACGTAATTTTGAATCCGAAGTAAAATAGTGCAATATAGGTATCATATTTCTTATTTTGATGAGTAGATTATGATTTTGATAGCTTGGTACCTTGCAAAATCTTTTCAGAAAGGGGAATTAGTGGTTTAGTGAATTCTTCAGGGTTCTGGTAGGCTAGATTTACCATCATAGATTCATCTAATTCATAGCATAATTAAGATATTATGATAGATTTGGGATGGGATTTAGGTATTGATATAATAATTGGTATGATTACTCTTATTCTGACTGTTCAGGCTATCTTAGAACTGTATTTTAGGTAAAATTGACTTAGTTGCTCACACTTTTGGTGGAATTGAATTAGTTGATCACGTTTTGGATAAATTTATATCTTAGGGATAATTCTGTCTTATTCAACTTCTATATACATTTAAATATTTAGCCTAGTCCGAGGTAGAATTTGTGTAAAGATAGATTTTGGATATTAGAAGTGGGTCCTTCTGGCAAACCTTAGGTCAAGACTTGTGTTAGCCTTTGTAGACTTATATAAACATATTGAACCTTTATTAATTCTTACTTTGGAACTTAGAGGAGATTAAATACTTAAAGATTATGCTTTTTTAGTACTTGGGAGTTAGTGCTAATTCTGGGTAATACCCAACGGGTAATTGCTATGTTTTAGGGATATGACTATAGGATATGGTTTATTTGTATGATTTATCGGTATGGTCTATTTATATGAGTTTCAGCTAAGATGATATGGATGATATGAGTTATGGTTCAAGTCCTACAATTAATGAAGAAATTAATATATGAGTTTCGGTTCAAGTTTGGTAATTAATGATGATATTGATACTTTAAGTTCTAGTTCAAGTCTGAAAAAATAATGTTATGATGTTTATACTATTGGGGACGTTATGATGATAATGATATGAGTAGGGGTGGATAATGGATTAAATTATATGGTTATCCACTCGTTTTATCCATGTTAAATGAGTTGGGTATCAAACCTATTTAATAGTGGGTCGAAAATGGATCAACCCATATAATCCATTCAAAAATATGGATAACCCATGGGTATCCACTAATCACACTCTCTTTAAATTAAGACGTATGTGATGATGTGTCAACCTTTAAATTATACTTTTTAAGAGTGTGTTTGAATGAAGAAAAATATTTTCAAATTCTTTTAAAGAAATAAAAAATATTTTTTATTTTTCTTAATTTTTTTAAAAAACATTTTTAACAAATAACTTTTTACATTTTGGAATTTCTTTTTATTTTGATACATAAAACAAGATCAAACCTAGGACCCAACTTTCGACTCGAGATTCAGGACGCGACATCTGACCTAATTTAAGACCCGACTATAACCCCGACCGAGGATTTGACTCTTCACTATGAGACCGACCCGAGACCACGATTCTTGATTTTAGAGCAAACTCCCAAATCTATCTCAAGAGATAACTTCCAACACTGACTCGAGACCCAAATCTGGACACTAACATGAGACTTGAAATTTAAATCCCACTATTATCCCATTCGATACACTACTATAGCCCAAAATTGATACCCAAACTTGTGTTTCGAGACCAAATACCCAAACCATATTGAGATCCAACTCCCAACACCGAATCAAGCTCAAAAATTCAACACAAATTTGAGGCTCGAGATTGAAATCTCAAGCCCCATCCAAGACCTAACCCAGAATCAAAATCATACTTTTAACTAGATCTAAGATTCAAATTTTGACCTCGACCCGAGATCCGACTCACGACCCCAATTTAAGATCACTTACTTTTGAGAAAATATATTTCAAATAAACACAATATTTTTTTTCATACCAAAGACACCCCAAAAGAAGAAAAAAAAAGTTTGTAATATAGGAGTACTTTTTTCTTTAAAAAATAAGAAGTAATAGATAATATGGATATATATATATATATATATATATATATTATACTCTGATTTTACCATTTTATCCATATCAAATATGGGACGGATCGGTTATTTTATGTAATTTCACATGATCTATTTTCGAAGGCCCATATCTAACTCGACCCGCATGTTTGCCACCCCTAGATATGAGTTTCTGTTTGAGTCTGACATTCAGAGTTGGGGTATGATACAATATAATATAGATAGTTGATGATTATAGCTAATATTCAATTAAGTTATGGATCTTCTTCTTTTATTTTCCTTTGATTGTACCTTTTGGGCATATGGGGTCCTACGTTAGGTTATTTACTTTTCTGAACTTATTGTCTTGGGGAAAATTTAGTAGTTATATTTGTGTGATCTTAGTTTATTTATTTATGCACAACAGTGTTGGAGCTTATCTTCAGGTTTTTCATAGTACTTTCACTTTGTTTATTTTATTTTGTATCTTATCATATTTATATCATGATTTAGCTCAAGCGGCATGTTATGCCTACTAAGTATCCGTGGTTTTAGTACACATACTACACTTTTGTACTTAGTTTAGATATGAGTAATAGTACCCATTGTTGATGTAATGCTCATGTTGGGTTGATTTTGGAGATTGAGTGAGCTATTAGAGTCAGAGTTGCCCCTTTTCCTTATATTATCCATATCTAGAATTTTATTTTATGAGACAAATTATATTTCACTTTTCAGTACTTATGTTTCATTTGTAGTAGCTCTGTATCAATATTATTGGGTATTGGGATGATTATTGATCTTTCATCTACCTATTAGACTATTATGACTATTTTATTATTGTTTTAAATCTTTAAATGTTAATTTTGGGATTTCAGGCCATATTCCATCAAGTTAGCCCATTGCTTAGAACTTTGGGATACAGTTTGGCTAGCCTAATTTTTGGATAAATAAGGTGTCATCATGACTCATAAATTGGGTCATGACCAATTAGGATCAGAGCCTATGTTTTAGCAATGTTGTTGGTACAAGAGCATATGTCTAGTAGAGTCCCGCGGATTAGAATAATGACATTTATTTTTTTATCTTTGGGGGGCTCTTGCATAGTTTTTAGAGTTCTTCACTTCTTTAACTTATTTTTTTCTAAGGGTGTATATTGGTTTCTAAAGTATTCCTTTGGGTTTACTCTTTTGTAGATGCTTAGGGCACGTGCTACCGCTACACGAGATGAGGATCTCAGGACTGAGCATAGGGATTATGTCACTGCCCATGGATGACCTAGAATTCATGGAAAGCCTAAGGATGTGTCCCCATCTAGTGTCAATGATAGGGGGCCTTCACCAGACCCTAGTCTTTCCCCTGAGCTAGATATTCTTCCACCCCAGTAAGTGGTGGGCGAAGGAATAGCCCAGTCTTCACCGGGGCTTATTTGTTCTTCAATGCTCAGGGATGCTTTAGTTTATCTTTTGGGTTTAGTTAGTGGTGCACCGCCTGTAGTGCACAGTCTATAGATCAGAGTGGTACTGAGGTGGAGGCAAAGCCTGTAGCTATGGCTCATAGAGTTGAGGTCCCTCCTGCATCGATGGTTGCTCAATCGATAGTTGCAGAGCCTGGTATGTTTGTAGAGGAGTAGAGTATGTTGGGTAGATTTGTAAGATTGTCTCTACCTAAGTTTTTTAATTCTCTAAGTGAGGATTGATAACGCTTACCTATACCATACAATTTTGTAGAGAACGGTCGTTATCAATATCCCAACTTTTTTTCAGGTCGAATCCACAAGGAATGAAATTAGAATTCTATTCTTATAGGTCGAAACTCTTACTTAGAAAACACCTAAAGGAAAAATAAAGTAAAAACATAATTTTAAATAGGGGTTTTGGTTTTAGGAGAGCGTTTGTCAATAGTAACTTAATTTCACAAATTTCGCAAACTACACAACAATTGTAATTTAACTTCATTATAGAGAGAATCTTGGGACTACGTCTACCTAAGGGAAAATTATGTATGGGTATATGAAGATTTTGTGTACATGCTAGTTGTAACAATAGGGTAGGCTAGTTTTAGGGTTGTTAAGACTAGTTTGTCAACAAAGTCTCAAAGTTGTCACTCTTTGACCCTTTTAGTACCTAATAAGTGTGTCAATTAAAGCCACCCAACACCTCAATTGGGTATCCCTTTTTCTAGGATGATACCCAAGGTATGTTCAACCTCATAATCACCCTTATGTCTAAGATAGTGATAATTTACAAACTAAACCTAATAATTATTTACTATAGCCTTAGTTCCCGCATCTCTCTGTCAAGGATGATATAAGTTCTAAAAGTTCACCCAAACCCCTCTTTTAAGGATAGTTTGATCTTTCAAGAGTTTGGGGTTTTCACCCACAAACCAATTTTGGGTATTTGGGGCTTTCACCCACAAATCTCAACCAATTTAATGTAGCAATAGTAGAACCCATCATCAACCAACTAGCATATACAAAAATACATCGCAGTCCACAACTAATTGCACCTTAGTTCAACATAATCCCAAGACAATGAAATTTAGCTACTCATGATGAAAGGAGAGAAAAATATACCATAAGGGTTCTGTAAAGCATTCATTCTTTAAGAAATTACTAAATTCAAAGTCTCCAAATGAAATTACAATTCTTGCCCAATTTTGGGTTTCAACTTCAAATTCAAAATACTGCTAGTAACTGAACCTTATTTTATACATGGTACTTCAGCTGTGCACTTTTCTTCTCCTGTTTGTTCCTTTTAATCTCAATTCTACATCCTTCTGTGTCATCACTTGTATACCCTAAAAATGTTTAAATTAGTGCATTTAGTCAGAATATTGTATTATTTATGTCTTCAAATCATAGTAGTGTTAATGAATGATAAGTTCAAATGAGCGTTAAATTCACCACTCATAAACCCCTCCAACTTAAGGCTTTACTTGTCCTCAAGTAACATTATTTCTTTCTATCTGACTATGCAAATTTATGCCCAAATTGAATGACCTAATGATCATAATGACTTCAAGCTTAGTTAATACAACTGTTTAGCTCTTCAAACATGGGCAAAACTATTTGCACGACACCCCTCAACATAAAATATATTTTTTCAAGGATTCAAGATACTTTAAAGAGAAACCATGCAACAATCACTAATACTCTAGAAATGAATCACCTTTGACCTCAACTGCATTATACTCCTTTTTACCCCATTTTACCGGAGACAACAAAATCACCCACCTCGACTTATTTACACGTATTCTCACAAGAAAGAAAATTACACATACCAAGTCATTAAATATGCAACAAGGAATTTAAGTTTAAAACACTCTCTTTCTCTTAAGAACTCTCAATGCTAACAAGTGCCATGCCATAGTCTTGCCCATATTTTCAATCGCCACTATGATGAAAATACTTGGTTAGAAATCACGAAGGGATTTTCGAGCTTAACGTAGGTTTGGGGTAGGGTAGGATATATTTTAGGAACAACATGAATATACCCTCCTTGAACGTCTACAACACACTATTCCATCTAACTTTTGATCATGGGCCACTTCTCTGTTTTTACTCTTTACACATGCGCGTACTTTTTATTTCCTTAGTTCATCTATTTTCTTTTCATTTCTTTTTCTTGCACCATGTGTGCTTCTTTTTTCTTAGTTGGATCCTTTCTTTTTTCTTATTCATTTGCTCTCAATACTTATGCTCATAGGCACTCACTTACAACTTTGTGTCCCAAAGTTACCTCTTTCAATCATCACCACCCATAACTTAGTCTTTTAGACACAAGTTAAAATTTTAACTTCAAGGAGGGTAGAGTTTAGAAGAGGAATAAAATTAAAAGGCTCACGGCTTGAAATGTGTTTGCCAAAGAAAAGTTCAAAGGCTCAAAGTGGATGACTAGGGCTAACAACTATGCAAGGGTAGGCTTTAAGCTAAAATAGACTTCCGATGTCACAAAGATGGCCTAAGATTATCTCTCCAACTAAGTACAATCAAAATTATCCTTGAGAGACTAATGGGGCAAGTTCTATATGGTACAAGTACACATGATATTTGGACAAATAAGCTCACCACACATGGTATGCAAATTCTCCAAGGATACTCAATTGCCCCATCCGCTAGAGAAAAAAATGAAGGATCTAGCAATTTTTACCAGCCAAAAAATTCAAAGTCACGAAAAGAGGAAAAGTATCGATACAAGGTTACTCAGGTCTGTGACCTTGATTTTTTTGTAAACTTTTTGGACGGAGGGGGGTGTCTATTTTGCATTTGTACCACACACAATTTGCTAACTATGGTACTAACATAAGCCTTTGTCTCATATTTTGGATTTTAAATGAGCAAACATATGGTTACTCAGACTTTGCCATAGGTACAAGTGCGATCCCAAATCCCAAAATACCACAGGTACTCAAATTTCCCTTGCATTTATGACCTCAAATTATGGGTACTCAAACTTCCCCTGCATCTATAACTCAAAACCCAATCACGACGTTTTTCCCTTAAGAATGTCATCACTCAATCTATCATAGAGAGATGCTCATTGTATATCATCACAAATAAAATAAAGATAACTTAAAAATCTAACAACAAATATGGGTACCACCATAGCGCCCGAATATTACAACCCAAATTAAAATAAAAATTATCCAAATAAATATAAAAACATCCAAAAATATCAATAATAAAGGCCTACATCAAATAAATACAGAGACCAGCACCCCCAATTAAGGAGCTAGCAGTGTCCTCACTACATAAACAATAAAGCATAAGAAGAGATAAGGATGTTCCCTATAACCGCATTAACAATTGCTTTCATCTACAAACTCTAGATCATCATTGGCATCCTTAGGACCAGACCACTCAGGTAGCGCCTCATCATTACTCTTCACTCAGGAGAAAGGGTCTATCACAGGGTTTTAGGACTTTATATAGGCCCTTCACTCCCTTCCACATCTTGCTAAAGAACTTATATCTCTTTTTATTCTTTTTAACCATATTTTTATATACAATTCTAAGATCATGATGTGACTCCACCAAGGATGACTAGGCTCTCTCAATCCTAGCAATGGTAGCTCCCTGCTTCTTTTAATCCTTCTGATACTCCTCATAATCAAATTGGGACACATACGATTGACGAGTGGTGAAGGGCTCCCCCGGACCCTAAGGTAGACCTAATACGATCTCCCTTATGGCTACAATATCAACTTCAATATCCTCAAAAGGCCTAGTGGTAGATGTCCCACAAGACTCAGGCTTCTCAAATGTCATATTCCCCAAATTGATATTCCTTTTCTTATTTTTGTCCAGTACACCCTCTCCTCAAATTTTCAAAGAATAGATAGAAGTGTCAGGGCACAACCAAGCATCTTTAGATTATTCATCAACCCCAGCTCTACTATAATGCTCAGTAATCAAAGAGGGAAAGAAAATATGTGTCCCACCTCGGTTCCTGAAGAATTTCATTTCGAACACCATGAACTGACCAATATCCAAAGGAATGCCATCTAAAATACAAGCAGCTGAGCCCATAAATCTGGGACTGTTATCATACGGGTGAAAGGGGATACTCAACTACTTATGATGTTCAACCAAATTAGATCCTCGATAGTAAAGTCATTTATGTGGATATTACTCTTGGTTTCCGCCTATTAAACTTCCTTCCCGGGGCACAATCTTATTGGCAACCAACATCCTGGTTCATACCCTTTTTCTTCAAACTCACCCATGTATGCATTTGGAAGCCCATAGATAGCGTTGATTCTCTCTTCCCCAAAGTATACCACTTTTCCCTAGATGTTGATAGTCATGTAGGATAGATTCGAGAAAGACACTATGCTAAGATTGGCATAGAATTTATGGACCCATTGCTCCTTAGGATTGCAAGGATCTAGGGAGAAACACCACCACCTTATGGCCATAAGTCTGTCATGAAATACCGAAAGCTTTTCTAGAACATTCTCCAAGCATATTCCTCTCTCCAAGATATATTTTTCCATAAAAGATCATCATAGTAGTGAGTATGGCACTCGGGTGCTATGATTCAAATATGGTCTTATTTTTTCATGAGATTATTATGAAAAATAACTAACAACACACAACATCAATCATTGACATATTCTTGCATAAACTATGCTATGTTGTACATTAAAGCTCACTGGATTGTTACTTGCTGGCATTTGGACAAAAATTAGAAGTGCAGAATTTTTGGGATAGGTAAAAAAATAGCCTAGATTACTATAATTGCGGTTCTGATGACGGCGATCACTGATTTGAGACCAGTTTCAACCTAACTTTTCAATTTTCAAAAATTCAAATTTGAAACCCAAAGCATGTTCTATAATAAGGATTTACACTAAAAGAGTTGAACAAGACCACTAGGTACTTGATTATGGCCCTAGAATGAAAAATCCATTAGTGAATACTTATACGGGTAACCTATCAAGCGCTTGGTGTGCACTCTTCATTTTTCTCAATTTCATACACAATTTGGATACTCAAGACTTCCCCACTCATGTACACACCATATTCTAGCAGTTAAACACCACATAAGTATAATTTATAAAGCATTTAAGCATAAAAAACATACTTTCAAGCCTTCCCTATAACATGCATTCTATGGCATATTTTCCACAACCAAGGCATATATTCGAGGCACATACCAGCTAAGTGATGCAAGGATGCAGTGGGAATACTTACAATTTGGCCAGAACTAGGTCTAATTAAAGAGGAAATTTGAGAAAAACTGTTGGGAAGAAATAATGGTTTGGATGGTTATATGATTGATGTGACCGTGATCACGGTTAGTGTTTTACGATTGCAGACATGCGGGTGACCACGATTGCTTTAAGTGGAGGCATTTCTTCTCCCCTATTTTCCCCTGTTCAGCTTATTTCACATTTGGACAGATTTTCCTCTATTAAGTTTAGCATGTAACACACTTTCCCTTTTTCAAGCTCATCCAAAAAACTCTATAGTGTCATAAATGCATGGATTACTTAATTGACAAAACTAAAATCTACTCTACAAAAATCAAAATAAAGGATACGATCCACTCTCATGGAACTTATAGGTTGCCTCCCACATAGCTCTTCATTTCACATCGTGGCACAACGTTTTCCTTCTTTCTCATGTTGGGTCCTCAATGTCCCCCTCATTCACTTCTTTGAATTTAGCATCAATCATTGATATCACTTGAAGTTCCACAGGTTGTTTCTTTGTTTTACATACTCGAAAAGAGAACTCATCATCATGAACTCTAAACCTCATTTTACCCAACTCTAGGTCAACAATAGCTCTTCCGGGTGCTAAGAAAGGTCGACCAAGAATGATGGGAACCTCTTGGTTTATTTCATAATCCAAAACCATGAAGTCACCAAAAGTATAAATTTGTCCACTTTGACTAGGACATCAAACAAAATCCTGACTAGCCTCTTGATAGACTGATCCACCATTAAAAGTCTCATAGATGGAGTTGGGGTATCAAAGTGTATATTTTTGTAAATGGCAAATGGTATGAGGTTTATACTCATACCGAGGTTGCAATGATCTTTCATAAATATAGATGTTCTGATGGTGCAAGGGATGGTAAAAGGTCTGGGGTCTTTCTTCTTTTCAGTAATTTTTCTACTCATGATAGCACTAATACCATGGATGACTTTGATCGTGTCACCTTTAATGAGCTTCTTTTTTTACATCAACTTCTTCATAAACTTAGCATATCCCGGGATCTCTTGTATCGCTTGAGGCAATGGGATATTGATAGAGGGGTTTCTAAGCTAAGCCATAAATTTCTTGAGTTTATCACCCTCCTCTTTTCCTTGAAGCCTTTAAGGAAATAGGGGAGGAACTTGTATTTTAGGCATCACATTAATTTGTGGTTTCTTATTTTCCACCACCTCTTCATCAACTTCCACTGGTTCCTTTTCTTCTTCTTCTTCTTCTTGATATTGTGGTGGCTCTTTTTTTACTTAACCTTAGGCATCTTTTAACCCAAATCTTCTTCTTTTTCAATTGAGATTGATAAAACTTGATCTTCATTCTTTGGGTTTATAATAGTGTCACTAGGAAGACCACCCTTTGGCCTAGCATTTAATAGGGTGGAAATTTTCCTGATTTAAGTCTCTAATTATTTAATGGAGGTGGAGTGGGACACCACAATTTCGTTTAGTTGTGAAAAATCACTTTTTATTTAACAGACCATTTTGTCCATTTCTTTCTCTCTTATCAAAATCCTTGCCAAGACATCTTTGATATTGTATTTATCAGGGTCGACAGTGCTGCTATCTTTGTTCTTTGCCCGATTATGAAGGGGCACATATTGGTCATAATCATGATCTCTATCCCTCTAATTACATTCATGGTCCATCCTACATTGATTCCCACCTTGCCTTTGATAGGCGAGGAGGGACTCCCCTGAATAATTTGCCAAATACCGAATCTCCTCATCAAGCTTCTTGGTTTTATCTTCATCATAGCCTTGGATGCTACGTCATTTATCATCTTTATGGGTGCACCCATCACATGTTTTGTCAAAAGATCCAATTGTGTCATTATTTTTCCCATATTTTCTTACCTTTTCCCATCTTATTTTCTTTGCGCTTTATCAACCACGTAGGTAGTAGACACTTTGAAATCCCAGGTATGGGATCCCCAATTTTGCCTGGTAACTTCCTCAAGCAAATTTACAGATCCCCCCTCCACATGTCTACCATGATTTTGTTGAGCAAATCAAACCATGATTTTGTTAAGAAAATCAAGATCCTTGTAGAAGATTCGGAGAAGTATATTCTTTGTGTCCTCGTGATTGAGACATTGCTTGAGTTTTTGTTTGAACCTCTCCCACACTTCTTACATGGGTTCTCCATTCAATTGTCTAAAGTTCATGATCTCATCACAAAATTGGAGCATTTTGGATGAGGGAAAATATCGGTCATGTAAGATCTTGGTGAGTTCATCCCATGAAGTGATAGACTCGATTGGGAGAGATCAAATCAATAATACCGCCTCTCCCATTAGAGAAAAAAAGAAGTGATAAAGTTGGATAGACTCTTAGGTAATGTGTTCAATATCAAAGGTTTCATACACTTCTATGAAGTCATTCAAATGCAAATTAGGGTCCTCATAGGCTTGACCCCAAAAAGTCCCTTCATTTGTAGCATATGCAATATGACACTTGTGACATTAAAGACACTGTTCCCATGAGTAGGTGGGATGCGAATGGAACTTGATCGACCAATATCATTGAGTTTCTCCTCATCATCAAGAGGGCCATTGAAAAACCCATCTTGACTAGCATTGTCACTCATGGTTCCATTTATTCTATGGAGATCACCTAGAAGGAAATAGAAATAATAACAAAAATAAATATACACCACAATGGGTATGCCCTAAGTAAGACTCTATAGCACACAAGTGAAGACTAAATTTCACTCCCTAACAACAATGCTATTTTGATAGCGCTCACCTATACCATGCAATTTGGAAGAGGACGGTCATTGTCAATATCCCAACATTCATTAAGGTCGAATCCACATGGAGTGAAATTAGAATTTTATTCTTATGGGTCTCAACACTTACTAAGAAAACACCTGAAATGCAAATAAAGTAAAAAACATGATTTAATCTGATACTGATTATATTTCTCGAATGATCTTACTGAGTTACACTAAATTCACTTAGTTTCTTATCTGATAGAATACTACTGAATCTTTTTATCTGACTGCATGATACAGAGTTCTGAACTAAACACTTGAATACTACTAGGTCTGAGATGAGCACTAAACTGAGGCTAGAATACTAGCAATGCTGAGATTACTAAGACTTTTGATATTTATTAAGTTATGTATCTGTATGAGAGTACAGAGTTCTATGACTCACTGAGTTTTGAGAGTCATCGCTTAACCGATATCATCGATGAAACTGACACATACTCTAGACTGCTGCTAATTTGTCAGGTATAAATACCCCCAAGACTTGATGACATAAAAGTAAAACATAACCATTCTTGAATAATCAAGACCATGGACATTCATTCACCATCACAATCACTAAACCATCTCTTCAAGTATTTAGATATCATAAACAGGTAATGGTATAGGGAGGTATTCTATTGACTCATACTCCATTCAACAAGGTCTTACATCAAACGCTCAGCATGTATTAAAGTCTTAGCATGTATTGAAGAGCATATAATTGGGGAATTTCATGCTATCATGTCACAATTCATTCACTAAGTCTTTTCAACAAATACTTGGCATGCATAGGCTTGCACACAATTGGGGATTTCTAGTCAATATGCTATAATGGCTCTAATTTCTTTACATAAGCATTTTATCAAACATATGGGGAGCATGCTTTGCTTATTCAAAAATTTCTACACTTAATTGACATGAACACCTCACTAAACAAGAAACTTGAAGAGGGTTTATTATAAACATCACATGAATATCACATACTAGGGTCAAAGCTTGAAACCTTATCAGCAAAACATAAATTAAAACTCAATAATAGCATGAACTCCAATTTCAATTCACATGAATCAGGAAAACTAATAAACATAAGATCTTTGAAATTTAGAAAAGGGTTCTTGAACTTCTTGGATGAAAGGGACCCAAGAATCAGCATCTGCATACCTTAGTTTCTTAATTCTTGAAAAGTTAACAGAAAAATCTTGATGATTGGGGTCTTGATTTAGGAACCCTAGCTCTTATTGTTGAACAACTTTGAGAAAAAACTAGTATTTTTAGGTTAAATGAGGCTAAATCCCGTATTAAGGGGTATATATAGGGGTAGCAAAAATGATCATTTTCGTCCTTGGAATTGAACTAAAAAATCTCGATTTTACATGTTGGTGCGATGCACCATAATCACGCTAGCTTACTAGAAATTGGACAATTGGGAAACTGCTTGATGGTGCAATGTGGTGAAAATTGCGTTGCCACCTTGGTTGCGAACTAGAAAGGCACCGCGACGCGATGGAAATGCGCTGGTGCATTGGAAATTTACAACTCTAAAATTAAGCCCTGGCGCAATGCTCCATAATCACAGAGGCTCACTAAATTTTGATGATTTCCATTTTGGCTGGCTCCACGATGTGCGAAAGTGTCAGGTGGCACACTGTCTTACTAAAATGGATCTAACTCTTCACTCGAGTGTTGGATTTGGGTGAATTTGGTATCGATGGAAAGCTTATTCAATTATCTTTATGACAAAAAGTTGATATTAGAGAAATTATATATGGTTTAAAATACTTCTCACTTGGGAAGACACTTCTCAACCTTTTAGAGCCGGATTAACACTTTACTGAACACGCTTTAAGGCTCAGACTACAAGAGAATTTTTTGGGGTCTTATAAAAAAAATCCTGAGTTTTGGTTTCTAGACATCATATAAGTTGGGTTACTTCTCGTATAATAGGGTACGACTAGGTTAGGTTTAGTTGCATAGTGACCAGTGCGGGTTGGTTAGTATCTATCCAATGTACAAATAGATCATACAATTCATATGTTATGGTATGAATGGTTGGGTATCAATTATATATTGCCCTAAGTTTAATCTAGGTAATTCTATTCTGCCTATGGTATGACTTAATAGTACTAGTCGTATGGTAGGATACAGTTTTGCTTATATGGTCATATGTTGGATAGTGTTGGGGTCCAAGAGGGGGCCTGGGGTATAAGTGAGGGTAACAACACACCATCCTATGAGGGTTTTAAGTAGTTTAAGTTGGGCATAATCGGGATATTTCCCCTCTTAACCTCATAAGGCCCCATGACTTATAACCCCTTTAGGATAATATTTAACCTATTTGAAATCACTTAAACTTTCTTAAAACACTCTCAAATTCTCTCTAAGTTTCTTGGGTTAAGAAATGCTAGGGTTTCATCAATTGGAGCAAATTGGAACTTACAAGGGTGATTTCTCTACATCATCTTCTTAATCTAAGGTATGTTACTCCTCCCTTATTGTTAGTTCCAACTAAAGAAATGTTTTATAAATTGTTGGTTATCGTTTTCCCATTGAACTTATCGTTTTCATATTATAATGATGGTTTGAGCATTTGGTTGCATGTGAATGATTAATTGGTACATGGTTTTGGCTTTGGGAACACTATGTCCCCAATATGTTTGATAAAATGCCTATAAGAATGTTTTGGTTAAATTATTGGACTTACACAGAACTATGCATGGCATAACTTGGTAATGGAACTCTAAATGGTATAGATGGTTTAAATAGATTGGAATGGTTAAATGGTAAGGTATTGGTGGTTATGGTTGGTGTAATTTAAAGCCTTGCGGGGTACAAGGGAATCCCCCAAGCAAGCATAATAATGTACCACTTATGGGGTACATGGAACTCCCCTAAGTAAACTTAATAATCTAATCATGGGTACATGGGAATCCCTTTACTTAAACAGGATGGCTAAGGATATTTTTTGTAAGCTATAGTTGGTATGATAATACCACTACTTATAGCCTTGGTAAATAATAAATGAAATGGTGGTTTGGTTGTATGGTAATAGTTTTAATTAAGAAATAATGGCGGGGTGTGATAGCTAATCGTAAAGGTATGAGTCCAATAGATGCACACTGTAAACTCATGATTGCCGACATGAGGATTCGTCATGGCAACCATAAATGATACTTATGGGGTACACAAGAATCCCCTAAGTACACTTGTATATAATAGAGAGCAAAGGTTACTCGGGAATCCTCTACTCCTATGGTATCTTTAGTTCATGTGGTTATATGCATCGAAGCTCGTTTAAGGGGTTACATTGAACCCATATAGCTTGTGGGTGGTTCTATGATAATTAAGCTACATATACCCAGGTTAATAATTTTAAAGGCATGCTAAACTCGATTTATTTTCCCAATATAGTTATATATATGTATGTATATTTATGAATGAATATTGTTGGTTGAATTGGTTTCAAAGGTTGGAATTACTTTATCCTTATCCAAAGTGCATACTAGCATTCACCCGCTAACCCATCTTTGGACGACTGTATCCCCATACGATGTAGAAACTGACTATTCTACTCTTCCTACTTAATGATTGGATTCAGGATCAGCTCAGATGGATTGAAGTAATGAGCTTTTATATTTTGGAAGGCTCTATTTCATTTCATATATGTCTTTACATACTTTGGTCATTTTATAGACATTGGTTTTGGATATGGTTGGGGGCATGTCCCAATTGGATATTGTTTTACTTTTGATTAAAGGCTTTGTGGAACTACTATGGATTGGTATAAGTAGTGTCAGCAGTGGTGTCAGCATTAGTATTGGCATTGGTGTTGGGGCTGATACCATTTGACTGTATTTATGATTGTTCCATTCTATTATGTTTTGGATTATACATATATATATATATATATATATATATATATATATATATTTACATGGGAACTCATTTGGTATAAGTTGTAGGGATTAGTTTATAGTTTTGTTTTGGTTTTGGTTATTGGTTGGATAATGGTTGGTTGGACTTATTTTTGTTAGTCATGGTCATGGACCTATCGCAGAGTCTGAAATAGTAATAAACACTATCTTTTTATACATTTGGAATTCATCTGACTCAGGGTATGCGTATTTGGATGTTGGGTTGGATAACGGGGGTGGTCCCTGATCCTGGTTGGACTTAGGATGCCCATTATGACAAGGTCTTGATTTGGTCATGTCAAGTTGGTATCAGAGCTTTAAATTCATGGTCAATTAGGAGTCCACAAAGCCGTGTCAATTAGAGTCTCTTTTAAGGGTGTGTTGCACGCTACACTCATAAGAGAGAGGCTATAAGGCATTTAGGAAATGTTTCTCTTCTTTGTGTTCTATTTTTAAGCTTGGAGTCTAAATCCTGGAATCTTCTCTAATTTTGTTTGTTCACTTTTCAGATCACGCCTCGATGACCTGGAGTTCATAAAAACTCCCCTGTCCTAATTAGGGATGATGTTGATGGGACACATTCTTCTCATTCGATCCATACTCGGTCTAGGGTTCTAGTCCCTGATATTTCTAGAGTTTTAGCAGTTTCTTCTAATCCTTATCACGCTCTTTAGGTAGATGTGATGAATGTGGAGTTTCGGCAGTTAATCTATGTCATTTCTCAATTAGCAGCCTCTCAAGCTGAGCATGGTGCATCTAGTATTGTATTTTCTGAGTCCATAAGAGTTGGTCTATTTATGAGGTTATATCCTCCAACTTTTACTGGTTTTGAAGTAGAGGATGATTTTTAGGATTTTTTGGATGAGATAGAAAAGATCTTCAAGGTCATGCAAGCCACAAATGTGGAAGGGATAAATTTCTCTTCCTATTAGCTAAATAATGCGGTGTACAAATGCTATGAGGAATGGGATTAGGTAAAGGGTGAAGTTGAGGAGTCATCTCTATGGGAGACTTTCTCTAATACTTTTCTAGACCGTTTTTTTCCGCACGATTTGAGGGAAGCGAAAGTAGAGAAATTTGTTAATCTAAAATAGAGTAAGATATTAGACATGGATATCTCTAGGTTAATGTTTCATATACAGTAAGTGGAGGAGGAAAAAAAACAAGATGAGGTAAGGGAAGTCTGAGTAAGAAGTTCAGGTTCTTCCAGTAGGGTGGTCAACAACAAAGTGGTCGGGATTGTGGTAAGTGGCTAAAGAAAAAGTGGGGGAGTTCTGGTTCTTTATCCAAGCTAGTGCTCCTTACCTGAAGCAGTCGGGTGATCGGTGTTAATAGGGTGGCGATAACTTCAGGACACAAGGTGACCAATCTCAGGCTAGTGGCCTCAATCAGCTTTTCCATGTCCTTCTTGTAGGTTCTGTGGTTGATTACATTGGGGCTTCCATGATGGGGGGGAGGATTCTTCAAATATGGTCAGCCAGTCCATATGCTTAGACATTGCTCTATTGGTAAGGTTGCCTCGGGAGCGAACAAGGTTCCGGTTACTTTTTCATTTGATCCTGCACCCAAGATTTCTACTTCTGCATCTATTTCTGTTTTTGGTACCGACACATGCCAGAATAGGTTATATTCTCTTGTGTCCTAAGAGGAGTTTGAGGCATCTCCTGATGCCGTGAGTGGTATGTTATAACTTTTTTCTTAATGTGTATTATTTATTTAATCTAGGGTGCACTCTCTCTGATATTTTTTCTATTTCTACACCGATAGGTGACTCTGTGGTTGGTAAAAGAGTATATAGGGTATGTGTGGTATCTATTGGTAGTACAGAGGCTTTGGTAGATTTTTTCAAATTATATATGGTGGATTTTGATGTCATTCTGGGGATGAATTGGTTACGCTCATGCTATGCGTCCTTAGGTCATCAGACCCATAAAGTTGTCTTTAAATTACCTAGTGAACTGATTATTAAATGGGAGGGTGGTTCCCTAGCTCCTAAGGGGAGATTTATATCATATCTTACAGCTCGAAGGTTAATCTCTAAAGGGTGTCTCTATAATTTGGTTCCAGTTAAATACTCTAACTCGAAAAGTCCCTCTTTGCATTCGGTTATGGTGGTGAATGAGTTTCCTAAGGTCTTTCCAGATGATCTTCCTAGTGTTTATCCAGATAAGGAGATTGAGTCTGGGATTGATTTGATCTCGGACACTCATATAATATCTATTTCTCCTTGTAGAATGGCTCTGGCTTAGTTGAGAGAACTCAAGAAGAAACTTAAAAATCTTTTGGATAAGGGTTTCATCCACCCTAGTGTTTCCTCATGGGGTGCACCAGTACTGTTCGTGCATAATAAGGATGGTTCCCTTTGGATGTTCATTGATTATCAACAGTTGAATAAGGTGACAGACAAGAACAAGTACCCTCTTGGAAGGATAGATTATTTGTTATATCAGTTGTAAGGTGCCAAATTCTTTTCAAAGATAGATCTTTGCTTGGGCATCATTATCTTAAGATTAGGGAGGTGGCTATCTCTAAGACAACTTTTCATACTCGATACAGGCACTTAATTTCTTGGTTATGTCATTCGGTTTGACTACTACCCCGACAACATTCATGGATTTGATGAATAGGGTCTTCCATCAATTTCTGGATCTTTTTGTCATTTTGTTCATTGATGACATTTTAGTGTACTTAAAAAGTAAGGTGGGTCATGCTAATTACCTTTGTGTGGTGTTGCAAACGTTGAAAGAGCATCTATTGTATGCCAAATTCTTGAAATATGAATTCTGGTTGAACGCTGTCACTTTTTTGGGCCATATTATTTCTAGTAAGGGGATCATGATGGATACTCAAAAGGTGGCGGTGGTTAAGAATTGGCCTAGACCCATTACTCCAATCGATATTTGGAGCTTCTTGGGTTTGGCTAGGTACTATAGAAGGTTTATAGAGAGGTTTTCAATGATAGCTACCCCATTGACTAAGTTGACTCAGAAGAAGGTAAACTTCTCTTGATCGGATTCTTGTGAGGGTTGTTTCGATAAGCTAAAGGATAAGCTAACTTCGTCTCTAGGGTTTACTTTTTTGGAAGGCACAGAGGGGTTTGTGGTTTATTGTGATGTATCCCGGGTGGGACTTGGCTGTGTTTTGATGCAGCATGGTAAGTTAATTGCCTATGCTTTTAGGTATCGGGAATTCCTTACTCGTATGGTATCTCTGGTTCATGCGGCTACAGACATCAAAGTTCTTTCAGAGGATTACGCTGGACCCATATAGCCCATGGGTTGTTCTAGAATGGTTAGGTTACACATACCCAGGTTAATGGTTTTAAAGGCATGCTAAACCCAGTTCTCATTCCCAACATAGTTATATATATTTATGTATGGTTATGAATGCATATGGTTTGTTTACTTGGTTTTAAAGGTTGTCATTATTTTATCCTTATCCTGAGTGCATGATAACATTTTAGATGGATGTATCCCCATGCGATGTAGAAGCTGACTATTTTACTCGTCCTGCTTAATGATTGGATTTGGGATCAGCTCGGATTGATTGAAGTGGTGAGATTTCATATTTTTGAAGGCTCCATTTCATGTCATGGATGTCCTTACATACTTTGGTCATTTTATAGACATTGGTTTTGACTGTGGTTGGGGTCATATCCTATCAGGATAGTGTTTTACTTTTGATTAGAAGCTTTGTAGAACCACTATGGGTCGGTATGAGCGGCATCGACAGTGGTGTCAGCCTTAGTATTGGCATTGGTATTGGGGATGATATTGTTTGAATGTATTTATGATTGTTCCATCCTATTATGTTTTCGATTTTATATATATATATATATATATTTACATGGGAACTTATTTGGTATAGGTTGTATGGATTGGTTTATAGTTTTGTTTTGGTTTTGGTTATTGGTTAGATAATGGATGGTTGGACTTTTTTGGGTTGGTCAAGGTCATGGACCTATCCAAAGTCTGGAATTGTAATAAATGTTATCTTGTTATACGTTTAGAATTCATCCGACTCAGGGTATGCACATTTAGAGGTTGGGTTGGGTAACGGGGGTAGTCCCCGATCCTGCTTTGGACTTAGGATGACCATTACGATAAGGCCCCTGGTTGGGCCGTGTCAATAAATGATTTTATATCTTAATAAATGTCCATAACTTTGAAATCTTTAAAAAACTTGTTGAACTTAAAACATAAACTGTCTGACAGGCCTGTACTCATGACTAGATAGCCACTGGGACAAGCCCTAGCTGACCTGAACACAACTAGAAATCACATAGCTAAAATACTTTCACCAACAAACAAATTTCTGAGAAACTGGGTCCTCGGACTATGAGGACTCACCAAAAGTTGGGATGTATGTGATGATGCCTGTTATCAATCGTTCTATTAGAAAAGAGCACCAGAACCTAGATTATAAGAATGTAGCACATAGACATATATGTGGGTCAGTACTTCTAGAATGCATTGAGTATGAGGGGGTGAATGCATAAGTAAAAGAGTAACTGATATATATATATATATATATATATATATATATATATAAACTTCCAAATGGTGCATGCTAAGTGTAAATGACTCACCTTGAACTTGAAATAAACAAGAGACTATAAGATCATAAATTTTAATAATGAAGCATAAGGGTTTATAGAATGGAAACCAGTTATGCTTCTCCTTACTTTAAATCAGAATCAAGATAAACAATTGTGGGTTTTATAGCTCATCTTCAGATAAAAAGATCAAGCTTCTCTGTAAATCATGTTCTAAAGCTTATCAATGGAGCTTAAGAGCATAATCTTCTTGTAAACTCAGCATTGGTACTTGGACTTAGAATTTATGCATTATTTCATAGAAAATCATAATAAAACATCATTCTCAATAATCACCTTGAAATCTTTCATTAATATCTAGTCATGATAATGAAATTCAAATCATAATACAGATCTTACAAGTTAAAACATGAATAAATGTAAACCTTGATGCACTTAAAACTTTCAATCATATGGTAGTATCATAATTCAAGAACATGGATACTTTGGTATGAACCCTAATTCAAAATAAGTAAATGAAATCTTAAAACCATGCACTTTGGGCACAAGCATAAAAGAATAACCTTGTTTATAAACCCAACATACCTGAATTTTCTTAACTTGGGAAGAGAGTTTGAACCTTGAGACTTGAAGGATAAATCTGTGTGAGGAACCCTGATCTTGATGTTCTTGAAGATAGAAGGAGGTAAGTGTTGTTAATTAATTGGAAAAAGGAGAAAAATAATGCCTCTTTGAGGGTTATCGGTCGCGAGTTGGCATTATAAGAGGGAAAAAGAGCAAAAAGCCCTTTAAATAAATATTACAGAAATTGATCTCCGGTCCTCACACTCAACCACACGACTTGTATGGTGAGGGTACGACTAGGCCCCTCAACTTGTAAGCTTGGAAGAATCAAGGATGTTATGCACTGGTCAATATACGAGTCCCACCTACAACTAGTAACATCTTAATATGACTCTGAGCCCCTCACTCGTAACTTAGACAGAATATCATGGAGCCTACACTGATGAACTTATGACTTACCTTCATATGACTCATACCGTAATTATGCAAATTCTAGGGTCAACTCATATAAACAACAGACTTCATCTACTCCACTTTGCCCTAGGTATGATTTACCATACAAGACTCGTATGGAGTGTGTATAACTCAATGGAGTAAGTCGTATGATGCTTAGTAGCTTCCAAACATGAGGTATTACAATACATAAGCTAGATACTATAGGCATACAGTGCCCTACAAAAGAAGTTCTCTCCTTGCCTATTCCAAAAGCCTTCTAAATAAACAAAGGGGAACTGTCCATTCTTTAAAAAAGTCTTGAGACTTCTTTCTTCTACTCCTTCGCTAAGAAGAACCCTACACAAGATAATCAAATTTTTATTAGGCTCCAAGTTATTCGAGTATGAAACTGTCAAAGTGAATGAACTAGAATAAATTATTAAGTTGTCATACTGCATATGCAAAGCCATTTTTAAACCAATGTACAATGTCATAGACTCAGCTTCAAGAGGGATTTGAACACTAACTCACGCATTAAAACCTTTAATCCAGTTCTTCTTATTATCTCTAAAAAAAACCCCAGCCCCTCTCTTTCTAGAAGCATGGTTAGAAGAACCATCTATATTCAACTTCAATCCCACACTAGGAGGCGTCCAACACTGGTTTATTGTATGATTTCTAGCTTGAGGAGTCCCTGTTAACATATAAATTCTATGGCTCTTTTGTAGGGTTGTTTCATTGGAATAAAGATATTACTGTTGTGAAACAAATTACTATTTCCAGTAAGCTAGATATTCCAAAGATAAAGTGGGAAGGCTTCACTCCAAAAATATTCTTTTCTATTCTAACATCATTAACTGGTTTACATCATTCAAGCCATGATTCAGTGGTCAACTGTCTAAGAGGAGCAATGGGAGAAGTCATATTGACTTTTTCCCATAAGTCCAATGTTCTAAGGCATTCCAAGAAAATGTAGTTGATAGTTTCAAGTTGTTGTCAGTGTTTACAATAGGGGTCTACCTATAATCATATATGATTTATATAGTAGCTCAGAGGTAGCCTTTTGTGATAGCACAACCAAATAAAAAATTTCAGCTTGTTGGGATGCTTTAGTTCCCAAATCCATTTATATTTCCCAATTGTATCGATAGGCTGGAGGTGTTCATTTAGGACATATATGTATGTTTCCCAAGTGGAGAACCTAACATTGATAGTTACAGAGAATCTCATCTTATCCCTTAGGTTCATATTTTAGGAATGAAGGAGGCATAGATGGTATAAGTAATAATCTTAGGTAATGGGTAGTCTATGTTGTTAATATCCCATTTGCCATTGACAATAAGGCTGTTGACAGTAAGTTTGTCCTTATCCTTATTTAAGGGAGCATGAAGCAAGCTTACTAAGGGTTTCTGAAAGGATGACTAGTGTCCTTCCAAAAGCTAATGTCTTCGCCAGTACCTATCTCCCAGCTTAAGCAGTCCTTATAGAGACCCCACCATCCCATAACATTCTTCTAAACAGGGATACTTGTTTTTCTATAACAATTAAGGTGATAAATCATTTTGTTACCAGAAGCCCAAACAGATTGGGGTTTGTTAAAGATTCTCCATGCCAATTTTGCATGGAGAGATTTTGTAACATCCTGAGTCTATACCCCAGACGCTATATGGTGCTCATAATCTTGAAAGACCACAAGCTAACCCATGACTGGTACCTGCTGCAATAACTGAATAATAATACGGTAAATATGTGAAAAATAAGTGGAAAACTGGCCATAAGATTCAGTGGTAAAAATAATACTAAATATGGTATCACAATACCAAAACTGAACATCAATACTAAAAACTAAATAAATGTCTGAAAATACTCGAGTCTGAAAAGCGTCTAAACTATCTGAACTGTGGAGTTGATGGAACAAGTCTCCAACTAACCCCAACTATAGAAAATAAACTGAAATGCTGAAATAAATAATCACGTCCTTGAACTATGTGGACTCACCACTAACTTCGTATGCTGAGAGTCTGAACTGCTAAGGGTGCTCGGGAGCCCGTGCGTCTAAACCTATGATATAAGACATCATAGCACAAAATAAAAGCATTTGTCAGTACTTTGAATGTACTGGTATGCTCAATGAGGTAATCTATAATGCATGGGTTCATATACATGAACAATACTAACTGCATATCAAAAGTATGACTGAATAAGAGTACATGCATGAATATGTAAATAGTACTGAGATCATAATAACACTGAATACTGGATTACTGGTCACTAAATGACTATATCTGACATTGTTGATTTTGTGGAACTATACTGAGTCGCGTACTGAGCAAAGTAACTGTGTCTGACAGTCCTGAATCTTTGAACTGAACTGAGTTCCATACTGAGACTGAGACTGTGAGAAGTAATCATATAACCGACATACCCCTTCTCTAACTAATTTGGGGTCCAACCTACAACCCCAGTTGGAAGGGTGTCAATATCGTGACACACATAAGGAAAAGTGCTGAGTCACCCTCATCTGGCAGGTGCTTTGAACGAGAATGGTGGTACCCTCAACTAGTAGGTAGATCACCTCATCAACCCTCAACTTGCAAGTTGATGTCGCAACCTATGCTAGCTATGTAGTTCTTGAATGCAAGGACTGCTTCTAAGGAATACACCCTCTACTGGCAGGTGAGTCCCTATCTTGGGTTCACTCGGTGCTGAATCCTACTCCTAACTGAATAAACACTGAACTGAATTCTAAACTGTACTAGGATGGACTGAACTGTTACTGACCGTATAGTCTAACTGAACTGGACTGATTCTGAGTTTACTGAGTTTTTCTACATTTTATAACTGACTAAATTCTACAGATCGAGACATGAATGATTCTACTCTGTGACTAACCATGGCTCTAGACAAGCAGCTAAATTAGTGGGTATTAAATAACCCTTGGACTTGATAGCATCAACTTAAAAGACATGGAATAATCTTGAGACATGGTAATTAACTACTTAGTCATCATTCATTTATTTGGACATTCAAGCAAACACTTACATGACATGAACTTACATACATGCTAACATGATATAATTTCGCTATTCCACTCACATAGACAATTCATCAAACACTTGTGGGGCGTAATATATGAACATAATACTAAAACAACATGTAGGAATTGTGATTCAATTCCAATTACATAATTCAAAGAGTTTTAACATGAACTCACATGATAAAGCGCACATATCAATTAACTCTACATGAATCTTGTAGTAAATCATGAAATAGAAACCCAATTAAGTAATAATCATGAATACACTTTAATTCAAATCATGGACACCATTAAATCACTCTACCTGAGCTTTAAAAGAGTTTCTTGGACTCCAAGGGTGGAAGAAACCCTTGGATGAACACTTCACATACCTTAGTAGGTGAATTCTGGAAAATTAACAAAGGAATCTTGAGCCTTGAATTGAATTATTGATCTAGCATTTTTTTTCTTGAGCAGTTAGTGAAAGAATGATTATATTTTGCTAAAAAAGGGCTAAATTTTCTGTTATGGGAGCTGAAGGGCGTGGGAAAAAGACTTAATTAACCCTAAGGATACGGCCTTTTAATTACTAAAAAATTAAATCATCGACACACAGGCCGACGTGCCGTGTTATGGGCATTGACGCGATATCTAACGTGTTATCTCCCTCCTAGGAATATTCATCCTCGAATAAGACTGACATAGCTCAGAATACTGGTAGACTGAACTTACTTCCTGAACATGAACATCTGAAACATGATTATCTGATTGTCATTACTGACATACTGAATTTCATACTAAACATGCATATCTGATGCATAAGAACATGACTGAACTGACTCCTAAACATATGATTGAGTATGCAATAGTAATTGATGCCAAGTTTGTAATGGAAAATTTGAGCATAAAACTGAATAAGCTTAAGGAAAACTATTACCTTGAGGTGAATCTAAGTTTACAGTGAAAAGGTAAGGATGCTTGGTCCGCATATCTGCTTCTTCTTCCCAAGTAGCTCCCTCAACGGACTGATTTCACCAAAGAACTTTGACTTGAGGGACTTCTTTGTTCCTCAATCTGGAAATTTGATAATCAAATATTTTGACTGGAATATCTTCGTAAGAGAGGTTGTTATGAACATCTATGCCCCCTATGGGGACTACAGCTGATGACCTATGCATTTCTTTTTCAAGGAGACATAAAACACTAGGTGTACTGAAATAGATCTGAAGTCAACTTAAGCTCATTAAGTTACCTTTTTGAAATGGCTGAGAATTTGGTAAGACCGATATATTGGGGAGTGAGCTTCCTCTTCTTGCCAAAATGCTTTACTTCTTTAATAGAAGAGATTTTTAAGTACACATAGTCGATAATTTTGAACTCGAGATCCTTTCTGTGTACATCTGCATATGATTTGTATCGGCTCTGAGCTGTCTTAAGTCTTTCCCTGATCAGCTAAACTTTCTCTAAGGTATTAAATACCAAGTCTGGCCCTTCTACTGTGGCCTCACTCACTTCAAACAAACCAATGGGAGATCTACACCTCCCCCCATAAATCACCTCAAATAGAGCCATCTAAATACTAAAATGATAGCTATTGTTGTATGCGAACTCAATCAAAGGAAAGTGGTCATTCCAACTACCTTTAAAATCTATCACATATGCTCGCAGTATATCTTCCCAATTCTGAATGGTCCTTTCTGCTTGACCATCTATGTGAGGGTGAAAAGTTGTACTGAGGTGAACTCGGGTACCAAGAACCTTTTGGAATGCTTTCCAGAAATGAGAGGTGAACTAGGTACCTCTATCTGAGATGATGGAAAATGGAATGTTGTGCAATCTGACCAATTCTCTAATATAGAGTTTGGCGCAATTCTCGGTTGAGTAAAAGTTATGAAATGGTAGAAAATAAGCTGATTTGGTCATCCTATTTATAATGACCAAAACTGAATCATGCTGATAATGAGTAAGAGGCAAACCTACCACAAATTCTATGTTCAAATCTTCCCATTTCCAGGTGGGAATGCTGAACTCCTGCATGGACCCACTAGGCTTCTGATGCTCAATCATAACTTGCTAACATATCGAGCACTTAGCCACAAACTCTGCAATATCTCTTTTCACCTACTCAACTAATAGATCTCCTAAAAATAACGGTACATCACAGTGGCCCCTAGATGAATAGAGTAGCGCGCACCATGCATTTCTGCAAGAATTTTCTACCTTAATTCATCTACGCCTGGTACACATAGTCAACCCTGACAACGCAAAACACCATCTCCCCCTTGGGAGAAAATCTCTACCTTCTAATCTCTGACTGATTCTTTCAACTTGACTAGATTGGGATCCCTATCCTGCTTTTCCTTCAGTTTAGAAACTAGGGATGATTCTTTACTACTCTACACCCATACACTACCTTCTGCTGAATCAAATTAGCGGACACCTAGTCAGGCTAATTGATGAAATTCCTGAGCTAACTTCTTCTTATTGTCCTCGACATGAGTAATACTACCCATAGACATTCTAATGAGAGCGTCGGCCACTACATTGGCCTTGCCTAGATGATACAGGACACTCGTGTTGTAGTCTTTCAACAACTTCAACCACCTTCTCTGATGGAGGATTAGGTCTTTCTAAGAGAATACATACTACAGGATCTTGTGATCTGTGAACACATCTACACGCACTCAATACAAATAGTACTTCTAAATCTTTAAGGCAAACACTACTTCTGCTAGCTCAAGACCATGAGTAGGATAATTCGTCTCATGGGGTTTAAGTTGTTTAGAGTCATAGGATATGACTTTACCTCTTTGCACCAGAACACACCCCAAACCAACTTTGGAAGTATCAAAATACACAACAAAGCTATCTGAACCATCTGGTAAGGTCAACACTAGAGCTGTAGTGAGTCGAATCTTCAACTCATGAAAAATCTTCTCACAAGAATCTAATTACAGGAACTTGACTTTCTTTTAAGTCAATCTTGACATAGGGGATGCAATAGATGAAAATCCATCAACGAACCGTCGGTAATAGCTATAGAAACCATGGAAACTACTAACATCTAATGGAGAGATGGGCCTGGACCAGTTTTTCATTTCTTCGATCTTTAGGGGATCAACTCTAATGCCATCGCCAGAAACTATATAGCCGATGAAAGCTACTGACCTTAGCCAAAATTAGCACTAACTGAATTTGGTGAATAACTGATGATTTCAAAGAGTCTATAATACTAATCTAAGATGTTCTACACAATCATATTCACTTTGGGAGAAGATGAGAATGTCATCTATGAAGATTATGATAAACATGTCCAAATTTTGCTTGAACACAAGGTTCATCAAGTCCATAAAGGCTTCTAGAGAATTGCTAAGACCAAAGGACATGAATAAGAATTCAAAGTGACCATACCAAGTTCTGAAAGTTGTTTTTGAGATATCACACTCCCTGACTCTGAGCTGGTGATAGCCTGAACTGAGGTCTAACTTAGAGAAGTAACTGACACCCTGAAGTTGGTCAAACTAGTCATCGATTCTGGGAAGTGGATACTCGTTCTTGACTATGACTTTATTTAACTGATGATAGTCGATACACTTTCTGAGAGAACCATCTTTCTTGTGCATAAATATAACTGGTGCGCCCTACTGGGACACAGTGGGTCTAATGAATCCCTTGTCTAGAGATCTTTTAACTGCTCTTTTAATTCTCTGAGTTCTACTGGAGCCATTCTATATGTGAAAATAGATATGGGGTGAGTATCTGGAAGAAGATTGATTCTAAAATCAATTTCTCTTTCGAGAGAAACTCTAGGACTTCGGGAAACACATCTAGGAATTCGCATACTACTAACACTGACTCAAGAGTAGGGGTTTCTGAACCAAAGTCCTGGACTCGAACGAGATGGTAGACACATCCATTAGATATCATTTTTGTAGACCGAAGGTAAAAAATAAGTTAACCCCTAAGTGCTGAAGTACTACCCCTGCACTCTAGGATTGGTTCATTCGGAAACAAAAACTACACAATTTTGTGTCTACAATCGATTGAGGGATAGTAGGAATGAAGTCAATCCATGATGAGAATAATATCAAAATTAGTCATCTCTAATTTGATTAAATCTGCTGAAGTGATTTTCTTAGATATCATAATTAAGCAGTTCCTGTATACCTACCTGGCTATGATGGATTTACCCACTAAGTAGAGACTGAGAAAGCATCTGCTAGAATTTTGGGACTCACTCCTAAATCAACTGCTATATATGGAGTAAGAAAGGACAAATAAGTTTCTGGATCTAACAAAGACAAAATATACAAATGAAAAACTTGTAACGTACCAATGACAATATCAAGAGAACTCTTCTGGTCCTATCGGACTAAAAAGCATTAAGTCTGATTAGGCGCTGCCCACTGGTGGCACTGGAAGCGGCACCCTACTGATTCAAATAACTGATTGAGCTTGGGGATGGTTATTTTAACCCTGAGAACATGTCTGGGGATAATCTATGACTCTGTGTCCTAGATTGCCACACCCAAAGCATACATCGCCACCCACTCTACAGATACCCTAGTGGTTTTTGCCATACTTCTAACTAAGAAGATTGGTTTGGGCACTATTAATACTTTCCTAAGGTTCAGAGCCTGGTGTCCTATCCCTATTGCTGTCTCTGAATTTTGGGACAGGAGCGCTGGTTGAGGACGGAGCTGAAACTGAGGATTTCGAGCAGAACTGAGAATGATTTCCATCCTTTGACTTAGGCTGAGCGAAATTAAAACTACTTGTTCTCGCTCTCTTATTCTCCCTCTCCTTCTCTTTATTCTTAGCCTCCTCTCTCTGCTGAGTATGGACCATGAGCTTGGATATGTCCATGCCCTTAATAAGCATTGTGGTCCTACACTCTTTGACCACACAACTCGACACCCTTGACACAAACTTACTTATTTGGCACCTGTTGTCTGCTACCACATGAGGAGCTTATCTAAATAATTAAGTATACTTGAGAGAATACTCTTTCACTGTCATATTGCCCTGCTTTAGATTGATAAATTACAAAACTTCACTTTTCTCAACTCCAGTGAAAAGAACCTATCCAAAAAAGTAGTGGAAAACTCCTCCGATTCTATGGGCCTTGCATCTGCGGCTCTTTCTGCTTTTCACTATTTAAACCACGAGTGAGCCACATCCTACAACTGATATATGGCTAAATCAGCACTCTCTATACAATCACCCCCATAATATTAGTAACCTTCTGCACCTGATCAAGAAATTCCTGGGGGTCCTCATCTGACTTAGATATGGTAAATAATAGAGAGTTCATTTGGGTGAAGTCTCAAATTTTGGAAGCAACAGTATTATCTACTGGTTTGGCCAAAATGACAGTTGGGCGTTCATTCTGGGCTGCTATTGAATGAGCTATTGTGGTGAATGCTGCTCTGAACTCAGCGTGGAAGACATGTTTGTCTAGTGGATCTGGCTAGATGGGTCGGTCTTCTTGTTGGTCTCCTATTTCTCTTCCTTTAGACCTTTTTGGAGGGATATTTCTATAAAAGAAAGATAAAGGATTCGACTGAGAGTTTAATTGGAGCTCATGCTCACTCTCACGATATAACTACTGAAAGAAGGAAAATTTTTACTAAAACATCTTGTATCCTCCTATCTATAAGTGTGGCGCGCAATGCACCCATGCACAAGACTCTACTAGATGCAATTTTCAGACTTCCTAGGAATCTGTTGAACCTGGATCTGATACCAAGTTTGTAACATCCTGAGTCTGTACCCAGGATGCTACATGGTGCTCAGTATCCCAAAGAATCACATGTACGTAGTCATGGTGATAATACTAACATCCAAACAATTCACGTATTCCTATTTACTGTCTTATGTTTGTTGTATGTATATAATCAAAACTTCTGTTTATGTTTCTATGGTTGCAAAGATTTCCCATTACTAGTACCTTCTGTAATAACTAAATAATAATATGGTAAATAGGTAGAAAATTGGCCATAAGGTTCAATACTATAAATAATACTGAATATGGTATCATAATACAAAAATTGAACATCAATACTAAAAACTGTACAACTTTGTGAAAATACTCTAGTCTAAAAAGCCTCTAAATTATCTGAACTATAGAGTTCATAAGACAAGTCCCCAACTAACTCCGACTATTGAAAATAAACTGAAATATAGAAATAAATAATCATGACCTCAAACTATGAGGGTTCAGCACTAACTCTATATATTGGGATTCTAAACTACTAAGGGTGCTCAGGAGCCCGTGCATCTGAACCTATGATATAAGACATCATAGCCCAAAAGAAAAGCATGTGTCAGTACTTTGAATGTAATGTATGCTCGGTGAGGTATGCTAAAATGCATGGGTTCATATGCATGAACAATACTAACTGAATATCATGAGTATGACTGAATGAGAGTACATGCATTACTATGTAAACTGTACTGAGATGTAATAACACTAAATACTGGATTACTGGTAATTGAATGACTGTATCTGACAGTCTTGACTCTATGGAACTATACTGAGTCCCATACTAAGCTTAGTGACTGTGTCTAACAGTTTTGAATCTGCAGAACTGAATTGAGTTCCATACTGAGACTGAGACTATGGGAAGTAATCATCTAACCGACATACCCCTTCTCTAACTGATTTGGGGTCTAACCTGTAATCCAAGTTGGAAGGATGTCAATACCGTGCCACGGGTAAGGACAAGTGCTAAGTTACCCTCATCTGGTAGGTGCTCGAAACAAGAATGGTGGTACCTTTAAATGGCAGGTAGATCACCTCATCAACCCTCAACTGCCAGGTTGATTTCTCAACCTACGCTGGCTACACAGTTCTATAATGCAAGGAATGCTTCTAAGGACTACACCCTATACTGGCAAGTGAGTCCCCATCCTTGGGTTCACTCGGTGCTAAATCCTACTACCAACTGAATAGACACTGGACAGATTCTAAACTGTACTAGGCTGGACTTAACTATTACTAATCGTACTATATAACTGAACTGAACTGAGGTGGATTGATTTTGATTTTTCGTACCTTCTGTAACTTACTAAATTTTACTGAATGAGAAATGACTGATTCTACTCAGTGATTGACCATGGCTCTAGACAAGCAGCTAAATTGTCGGGTATTAAATACCACCAGGACTTGATCGTATAAACTTAAAAGACATGGCATAATTTTGAGACATTGTAATTTACTACTTAGTCATCATTCGTTCATTTGGACATTCAAGAAAACACTTACATGACATGAACTTACATACATGCTAACATGATATAATTTCTCTATTCCACTCACATGGACAATTCATCAAACACATGTAGGGCATAATATATGCACATAATACTAAAACAACATGTAGGCATCATTATTCAATTCCATTTACATAATTCTAAGAGTTTCAACATAAACTCACATGTTAAAGCAGACATATCACTTAATTCTACATGAATCTTATAGTAAATCATGAAATAAAAACCCAATTAAGTAATAATCATGAATACACTTTAATTCAAATCATAGAAACCATGAAATCACTCTACATGAGCTTTAGAAAAGTTTTTTCGACTCCAAGGTTGGAAGGAACCCTTGGATGAACACTTCACATACTTTAATTGGCGAATTTTGGAATATTAACGGTGGAATCTTGAGCGTTGAATTGAATTTAATTCACCTAGGGTTTTTATTCTTGAGAAACTTATGAAAGAATGATTATATTTTGCTAAAAGAGGGATAAATTTCATGTTATGGGGGCTGAAGGACATGGGAAAAAGACTTAATTAACCTTGAGGATCCGGCCTTTTAATTACTGAAAAATTGAATCATCAATGAGTAGGCCAACGTGCCGCGTCATTGACATTGATGCGATAGCCAATGCTCCATGTCAAGTCCACGTTGGTTCATTGCAATTAGACGTTAGGAGATGGGGAAAATATTTATCAATGCAATAGTCGATGCGACGCATCAAGATTATATTGATTCACTGGTTTAGGATTCTAAAGGTGCTTCAAACGAAGTCCAAAAAATCCAAAACTTTCCTGGGAACACCTATTGACATTCCAGATAATGAATAAACTCAAATATCAACATTTAATGGTCGTAAAGGTCGCGAAATAAGATTGTCAACTTTTGAAGGCTAAAATAATACTAAGTTTGAATATTTAGCTAAAATTTTCTAAGTCTAGGACCCCTTAACAAGATTAAAGGACTGAATTAAGCTAAGAATTTTTGTGGGGTCTTACATTATGTCCCTCTTAGGAACATTCATCCTGCAATAAGATTGACAAAGCTAAGAATACTGGTAGACTGAACTTACTTCCTGAACATCTGTAATATGATTATCTGATTATCATTACAGACATACTAAATTTCATTACTGAACGTGCATATCTGATAGATAAGTACATGACTGAACTAACTCCTAAACATATGACTAAATATGCATTGGTAACTAATACCAAGTTTGTAATAGAAAATCTGAGCATAAAACAGAATAAGCTTAAGGAAAACTATACCTTGAGCTGAATCTAATTTTGTGGTGAAGAGGCAAAGATGCTTGGTCTGTAAATCTGCTTCAGCTTCCCAAGTAGCACCCTCAATTGACTGATTCTGCCAAAAAAACTTTGACTAGAGAAACTTCTTTATCCTCAGTCTCCAAATTTGATAATCAAGGATTTTGACTGTAATCTTTTCATAAGAGGGGCTGTTCTGAACATCTATGCCCCCATGGGGACTACAGCTTATGGGTAACCTATGAATTTCTTTAGTAAGCAGACATAAAACATTGGATGGACTGAAGATAGATCTGAAGGCAACTCAAGCTCATAAGCTACCTTTCTAAAATGGTTAAGAATTCAGTAAGGACCGACATATCGAGCACTGAGCTTTCCTTTCTTGCCAAAATACTTCACTCTTTTCATAAGAAAGATTTTCAACTACACATAGTCACTAATCTGGAAATTGAGATCCTTTCTACGCATATGTGCATATGATTTGTATCAGCTCTGAGCTATCTTAAGCCTTTCCCTGATCCGCTAAACTTTCTCTAATATTTCAAATACCAAGTCAGGCCCTACCACTGCGGCCTCACCGACTTCAAACCAACCAATGGGAGATCTATACCTTCTTTCATAAAGCACCTCAAATGGAGCTATTTGAATACTAGAATGATAGTTTTTGTTGTATGCAAACTCAATAAAGGGCAAGTGGTCATCCCAACTACCTTTAAAATCTATCGCACATGCTTGAAGCATATCTTTTCAAGTCTAAATGGTCCTTTATGCTTGACCATCTGTCTGAGGGTGAAAAGTTGTACTAAGGTGAACTTGGGTACCAAGACCCTTTTGGAATGCTTTCCAAAAGTAAGGTGAATTGTGTCCCTCTATCTAAGATGATGGACAATGGAACGCCATGCAATTTGACCAACTCCCTGATATAGAGTTTGGCATAATTCTCGGCTGAGTAGGAGGTATGGACTAGTAGGAAATGAGATGATTTGGTCATCCTATCTACAATGACCCAAACTAAATTATGCTGACAATGAGTATGAGGCAAACCCATCACGAAGTCTATGTTCACTTTTTCCCATTTCTAGGTAGGAATGCTAAACTCCTTCATGGACCCACTAGGCTTTTGATGCTCAATCATAACTTTCTAATATACCGAGCACTCAGCCACAAACTCTACAATATCTCTCTTGATCCCACTCAACCAATAGATCTCCCAAAAATAACAGTACATCTTAGTGGCCCCTGGATGAATAGAGAAGCGTGCACCATGATCTTCTGCAAGAATTTGCTTCCTCAAGTCATCTGCGCTTGGCACAGATAGTCGACCCTGACAACGCAAAACACCCTCTCCGCCTTGGTAGAAAACCTCTACCTTCTGATCTCTAACTAATTTTTTCAACTTCACTAGACTGGGATCCCTATCCTGTTTTTCCTTTACTTTAGAAACTAGGGTTGATTCTTGACTACTCTACATCCATACACTACTTTCTACTGAATCGACTAAGTGGATACCTAGTCGAGCAAGCTGATGAACTTCCTTAGCTTACTTCTTCTTACTGCCCTCGACTTGATTAATACTACCCATAGACATTCTATTAAGAGTGTTGGCCACTATATTGGCCTTACCGGGATGATATCAAACACTCGTGTCGTAGTCTTTCAATAACTCCAACTACCTTCTCTGACGAAGGTTTAGGTTTTTTTGAGAGAATACATACTGCACGCTCTTGTGATCTATGAACACATCTAAATGCACTCCATACAAATAGTGCCTCCAAATATTTAAGGAAAACACTACTGTTGCTAGCTCAAGATCATGAGTAGGATAAATCTTTTCATGGGATTTAAGCTGTCTAGAGGCATAGGCTATGACCTTACCTCTTTGCATTAGAACGAACCCCAAACCAACTCTGGAAGCATCACAATACACAACAAAGCCGTCTGAACAATCCAGTAAGGTCAAAACTGGAGCTGTAGTGAGTCTAGTCTTAAACTCCTAAAAACTTTTCTTATAAGAATTTGACCACTGGAATTTGACTTTCTTCTGAGTCAATCTAGACATAGGGGATCCAATAGACAAAAATCCCTTAACGAACCATCGGTAATAGATGGTAAACCCAAGAAACTCCTAATATTTGATGGAGAACTAGGCCTGGGCTAGTTTCTCACTGCTTTGGTCTTTAGAGGATCAACTCTAACGCCATCGCCGGAAATTATATGGCCGAGGAAAGCTACTTACCTTAGCCAAAATTCACACTTAATGAATTAAGCGAATAACCGATGATTTTTGAGAGTCTGTAATACTATTATGAGATGGTTTGCATGATCATGTCCACTGTGGGAGTAGACGAGAATGTAATTTATGAAGACTATGACAAAAATTTCCAAGTACTGCTTGAACACACAGTTCATCAAGTCCATGAAGGCTACTAGAGCATTGGCAAGACCAAAGGACATGACTAAGAATTCAAAGTAACCATACTGAGTTCTAAAAGTTATTTTTTAGATATCACACTCCCTGACTCTGAGATGGTGATAGCCTGATCTGAGGTCTATCTTAGAAAAGTAATTGGCACCCTGAAGTTGATCGAACAAGTCATCGATTATGGGAAATGGATACTTGTTCTTGATCATGACTTTATTTAACTGATGATAGTCGATACACATTTTGAGGGAACCATCTTTATTATGCATGATAAAACTGGTGCACCCCATGGGGACACACTGGGTCTGATGAATCCCTTATCTAAGAGATTCTTTAACTGCTCTTTTAATTCTCTGAGCTCTGATAGAGGAATTTTATATGTCGGCATAGATATGGGTTGAGTGTTTGGAAGATGATCGATTTCAAAATCAATTTTCCTTTTGGGAGAAACTCCAAAATATCTTTGGGAAACACATCTAGGAATTCACATGCTACTGGCACTGACTCAAGATTTAAGGTTTTTAAAATAGAGTCCTAGACTCAAACAAGATGGTAGACATATCCCTTAGATCTAATTTTTCTAGCCCGAAGGTAAGAAACGAGCTGACCCCTAAGTATTGAAGTACTACCCCTCCACTCTAGGATGGGTTTATTTTGAAACAAAAATTGGACAATTCTATTTCTATAGATGACTGAGGCATAGTAGGAATGAACTCAGTCCATGTCAAGAATGATATCAAAATTAGCCATCTCTAATTCGACTAAATCTGCTGAAATAATTTTCTGAGATATCATAACTGGGCAATTCTTGTATACCCGCCTGGCTATAATGGATTTACCCACTGGGTAGAGACTGAGAAAGGCTCTGCTAGTATTTTAGGACTGACTCTAATATCAACTGCTATATATAGAGTAACAAAGAACAAAAAAGCTCCTAAATCTAACAAAGCATAAACATATAAATAAAAACTGGTAATGTACCAGTGAACAAATCGGGAGAACTAACCTAATCCTATCGGGACTGAAGAGCATAGAGTCTATTTAGGCGCTACCTACTGGTGGCACTGGTAGAGGCACTTTGCTAATTTGGGCGATCGAACTGAGGTGAATAATGGTTATTCTAACCCTGAGAACCTAACTAGGGAGAATCTCTAACTCTGTGGCCTGGCTCACCACACTCGAAAAACACATCGCTACCCGCTCTACAGATACCCTGGTGGTTTCTATCATACTTCTAATAAAGGATATTGGTTCGGGTACTGCTAATACTGCCCTGGGTTTAAGGCTTGGTGACCTATCCCTATTTGCTATCTCTTAATTTTCTCACAGGAGCACTTGCTGAGGACGGAGCTGGAATTGAGGATTTTGGGTGGAACTGAGAACGATATTCACCCTCTGACTTAGGCTGAGTAAAGTTAAAACTATTTATTTTTGCTCTCTTGTTCTCCCTCTCCTTCTCTTTATTATTAGCCATCTCTATCTGCTCATCATGGACCATGAGCCTGGATATGTCCATCTTTTTAATAAGCATTGTGGTCCTAGACTTCTTAACCATGCTGCTCGACACTTCTGACAAAAACTTACTCATTTAGGACCTGCTGTCTGCCACCATATGAGGAGCATATCTAGCTAATTGAGTAAACGTTAGAGAATGCTCTTTCAGTATCATATTTCCCTGCTTCAGAATGATAAATACCAAAACCTTTGCTTTCCTCAACTCCAGTGGGAAGAACCTATCCTGAAAAGTAGTGGAAAACTCCTCCCACTCTATGGTCCCTGCATCTATAACCCTTTCTACTTCCCACTATTTAAACCATGAGTGAGCCACATCCTGCAACTAGTATGTGTCCAACTCATCACTCTCAACCATGGTCAACCCCATAATATCACTAACCTTCTATACCTGATCAAGAAATTCCTGAGGGTCCTCATCTAACTTAGACCCAGTAAACGATGGAAGGTTCATTCGGGTGAAGTACCAAATCCTGGAAGTAGCAGTATTGGCCACTGGGTTGGCTGGAACGGCAGCTGGATGTTCATTCTAGGCTTCCACAGAATGAGCTAGGGTGGTGAATGCTACTCTGAACTTAGTGTGGGAGACGTGTTCATCTAGTGGATCTGGCTGGACGTCGAGGGTTCTGGCTGGTCTCCTATTTTTTTTCCTTAGTCCTCTTTAGAGGTATATTTCCGTAAATGAAAGAGAAAAGATTAGACTGAGATTTTAAATGGAGCTTATGCTCACTCGCACGACATAAATACTGAAAGAAGGGAAACTTTTCCTAAAATATCTCGTAGCCTCCTGTCCATAAGTGTATTGCGCAACACATCCATGCACAAGACTACTAGATGCAGCTTTTAGACTTCCTAGAACTCAATTGAACCTGACACTAATACCAAGTTTGTAACATCTTGAATCTATTCCCCAGATGTGACACGGTGCCATAATCTCAAAGCACCATAAGCTAACCAATGACTGGTACCTGTTGCAATAACAGAATAATAATACGATAAATATACAAAAAATAGGCAAAAAACTAACCATATGGTTCAATATTATAAATAATACAGAATATGGTATCACAATACCAAAATTGAACATCAATACTGAAAACTGTACAACTATCTGAAAATACTCTAGTCTTAAAAGCGTCTAAACTATCTGAACGTAGAGTTCATAGTCAAGTCCCCAACTAACACCGACTACTGAAAATAAACTAAATATAGAAATAAATAATCGTGACCTCAAACTATGAGGGCTCACCACTAACTCTATATGCTGGGATTCTAAGCTGTTAAGGGTGCTCAGGAGCCCATGCGTCTGAACCTATGATATAAGACATCACAGCGCAAAAGAAAAGTATGCATCAGTACTTTGAATATACTGTATGATCGATGAGGTATGCTAAAATACATGGGTTCATAAGCATGAACAATACTAACTGAATATCATGAGTATGACTGAATGAGAGCACATGCATGAATATGTAAACTGTATTGAGATCATAATAACACCAAATACTGGATTACTAGTAACTGAATGACTATATCTAATAGTCTTATTTCTGTGGAACTGTACTGAGCCCATACTGAGCTGAGTGGCTATGTTTGACAGTCCTAAATCTGCTGAACTAAACTGAGTTCCATATTGAGACTGAATCTGAAACTGAGACTATGGAAAATAATTATCTAATTGATATGCCTCTTCTATAACTGATTTGTGGTCCAAACTGTAACCCCAGTTGGAAGGGTGTCAATACCATGCCACGGGTAATGACAAGTGTTAAGTCACCCTCATCTGGTAGACGCCTTGAAAAAGAATGGTGGTACCCTCAATTGGAAGGTAGATCACCTCATCAACCCTCAACTGGCAGGTTGATGTCTCAACCTATGCTAGCTGTACAATTCTGGAATGTAAGGACTGCTTCTAAGGATTACACCATCTACTAGCAGGTGAGTCCCTATCCTTGGGTTCACTTGGTGCTGAATCCTACTCCCAACTGAATAGACACTGGACTGAATTCTAAACTATACTTAGTTGGACTAAACTGTTACTGATCGTACTGTATAATTGAACTGAACTGATTTACTGAACTGAATTGGATAGATTCTGAGTTTACTGAATTTTCCTACCTTCTGTAACTGACTGAATTCTACTGATCGAGACATGACTAATTTTGCTCTGTGACTAACCATGACTCTAGACAAGCAGCTAAATTTTTGGGTATTAAATACACCCAAGACTTGATAGCATAAACTTTAAATACATGGCATAATCTTGAGACATGGTAATTAACTACTTAGTCATCATTCATTCATTTGGACATTCAAGAAAACACTTGCATGACATAAACTTACATACATGCTAGCATGATATAATTTCTCTATTCCACTCACATGGACAATTCATCAAACACTTGTGGGGTATAATATATGCACATAATACTAAAACAACATGCAGACATCGTGATTCAATTCCAATTACAAAATTCTAAGAGTTTCAACATGAACTCATATGCTAAAGAAGACATATCAATTAACTCTACATGAATCTTATAGTAAATCATAAAATAGAAACCCAATTAAGTAATAATAATGAATAAACTTTAATTTAAATCATGGAAACCAAAAAATCACTCTACATGAGCTTTAAAAGAGTTTCTTGGACTCCAAGGGTGGAAGGAACCCTTGGGTAAACACTTCCCATACCTTAGTTGGTGAATTCTGAAAATTAACGGTGGAATTTTGAGCCTTGAATTGAATTTTATTCACCTAGGGTTTTTGTTCTTGAGTAATTTGTGAAAGAATGATTATATTTGCTAAAAGAGGGCTAAATTTTGTGTTATGAGGGCTGAAAGAGGTGGAAAAAAGACTTAATTAACCCTGAGAATGCGAACTTTTAATTACTAAAAAATTAAATCATTGATGCGAAGGCTGATGCATTGCGTCATTGGCATCGACGCAATAGCCAATGCACCATGTCAAGTCTGTGTCGGTTCACAAGAATTGGACGCTGGGAGCTGGGAAAATATTTATCAATGTAATAGTCAAAGCGACGCATCAAGATCGCGTTGATTCACTAGTTTAAGATTCCAAAGGTGTTTCAAACGAAGTCCAAAAAATTTGAAACTTTCTCCTAAATACCTATTCACATTCCTGACCATGAATTAACTGAAATATCAATATTTAACAGACGTAAAGGTTGTGAAATAAGATTGCAAAGTTTTGAAGGCTAAAATAATGCTAAGTCTGAATACTTAGCTAGAATTTTCTAAGTCTGGGACCCCTTAATAAGATTAAAGGACTGAATTAAGCTAAGAATTTTTGCGGCGTCTTAAATATTTATTTTTGAGGGATGTTTTTTTAAGTCCTGTGCTACCCATATATTTAGATCTCACTAATGTGTCCCAACCTATCAGGTGTACTATTTTAGTCAAGTCAGTAGTTCCCCAAATAAAATTATGCTAAATTTTGTCAACTTTTTTAGTGATATCCCTGGGTAACTTAGTTTATTGCATGATATGAGTAGGGATGCTATTAAGGCATGCTTTAGCAAGGGTGGTTCAACCTGCAATATTAAGTAATTTAGATTTCTAATCAGACATCTTTTTTTCAAATTGTCGACAATAATTTGGAAATCTCTAGTAGTAGGTCTGTTATTAAGAATGTGGAAGCCCAGATACTTCCCAAAGCTTCTACAAGGATTAATATTAAGAATGAAAGATATATCGTTCTTTGTAGAATCATCACAGTTTTGGGAAAAGAGGATTTTGTATTTCTCAAAGTTAATACTTTGGCTAGAGCAAACACAAAATTTAAGAGAGTGTTCTTGATGTTTGTACAACTATTTTTATCAGTAATGGACATTAGCATTAGATCATTCGCAAAGAAAAGATGGGATAGTGTTAGACCTTTCCTAGAATTCTAATAGGGTTCTACAGGCTAGAGTTAAAGTCTTGGTTAATATTATGATCCAAAACCTCAATACAGAGAATAAAGATGTACGGGGACATGGGGTCCCCTTGACGAATCTCTCTTGAGAGCCAAAAAAATTTAGTCCTATTGTCATTGACTAGTACTGCCACTAAGCTTATACAGATGCAGTACATTATCAAGTTAATAATATTTTGTGGAAAATTGAATTAATGATGAGTATTTCTAATAAAGGACCATTCCAACTTGTCAAAAGCCTTTTCTAGGCAATTTCTTTTGAAGTAACGCACAATTTCTTTTATAATAATAGAGTTGTCAGTGGCTTGTCTATATTTAAGAAAACTAGTTTGACAGGATCCTATAATCTTGTCCATTAGTGGGTGAAGCCTTCTAAAAATAATTTTTGTAATTATTTAATAAGAAGTATTTAAAAGGATGATAGGGCGGTAATTTTTAAAAGTTTGGGCATCATGCATTTAGGAATAAGACATATATGAGTTGTGTTGATACAATCCTAAATCTTAGAGTCTCTGAGGGATTTAAGGCAAACTTATTGGACGGATTGGCCCATTATGTCCCAATATTTTTTGTAGAAGTAGGGGTGTAGCCAATTCGGTCCAGGCGCTTTAAATGACTAAAATGAAAAGACTGTTTCTTTTATTTTAGTTTTAGTAGGCATTCTTTAGAGGTTCAATTTTTCAATTTTTCAAAGGAAAACTTTACTAGTAGGTACTAAAACTCTAGAATACCTATGGTGATCAGACTGAAATAAACTATTGAAGTAGGAAAAAATATTTTTGATGATGTCATCTTGTTCATGGATATATGTATCATTCTCTATTTTGTGGAATACTATTTTATTGTTTCATCTCTTGATAAGAGCCAAAGTATGAAATAATTTGATATTGGCATCCCCCCATTCAACCTAGTCACCCTAGATTTCAGCTTCCAGTAGTCTTCCTCCATTTTAAGGATATAGTTGAAATCATTTATAAGATTTATTTCTAAATTCCTAAGGAAGTGGTTGTGATGGTAGTTGTCAGATCCTTGGATACCTTAGAGTCTACAGTGAATTTTATTTTTCTTTTTAAAAATATTACCAATATTATTGCATGCCCATGTAGTTACTTGACATGCAAAAATATTAACAACTAATTCTAATGGATGATTATTTTCCCAGACCTAGGCAATGACATTTTTAAAGTCGGGATGGGTCATCTACATCTTTTCAAATTTGAAGAATTAGTTCCGAAAGAAAGGGTCATATTTGAAAATGGTTAAAATAAAAGGACAGTGATCCGAGTGGGTATGGAGAAGATGAATAACATGAGAGTTAGGGTAGTTATTAAGCCATTCATTAGTAGAGCGATTAATCATATCTAAGGACTACCTTTGAATCCCATGTCCAAAAGCTCACAGTGATTAATCATATCTAAGAATTCTGTAGAGCGATCTACTTACCTCCTTTATTTTCTGAGTTCAATAGAAGCTCGTTAAAGTCCTCTCGTATCAACCACTTACCTGGGTATTTATCCTTGATGTTTTTAGAATTTTTCCATGGCACCCTTCTCTTGCATCTGTAAGGACTAGAATAAATACAACTAAATAGCTAGGAGTCATTTTTTTTCTTATCTTAATCATAGCATAAATTTCCTGGTCCATAGTTGCAATTTCATCTTAGTCCAAAAGAGTATCGTCCCACATTACTGCCAACCCACCGGCATTCCCAACAGTTGGAACTTCAATGATTCTATTGAATGGAAAATCATTGAGGAGCAGTAGGTAATCCTTCATTTTTGTTTCCAGCAAAGCAACGAGTGGTGACTTAAGTAAATCAACTAAGGATCTAAAATTCCTTCTAAAATCCAAACCATTAGCGCCTCTACAGTTCCATATTATTATGTTCTTAGCTCTGTTTCTCTAGGGTGGGTTTATCAAGGTAATCGCCCTTGAAAAACTTGTCAAAGGGGGAGTTGGGTTTATCATCATTGGTCTCATGACTAAAACATAGTTTCCTACTTGTGGATTAAATCGGCGGCGGATGTCTAACAATGTCTATTAAGTTTTGGAGACATATAAGGATGAATTTCTTCGCAAACTTATGATTGAACACCATTACTTTTATATCCTTTAGAACTGCTATTTTGGTTTTTGTTTCTCATATTCTCTATAAAGCTTTCTCTATTTCTTGTAGTGACGTACTCACTAGTCTTGAATGAGTTAATATGGGGTTGATGTCTATAAAGTTGTGGAATGTCGGACAGTATGAGAGAGAAGCTGGGGTTATTTGTAGAGTTGGGTTTAGTGGTAGAGTGACTGTTGGCATCTTCTAAGATGGTATGTGGAAGAAAAGAATTGCAGGGACTGAGAAGTTCAACAGAGCTTGGAGTATGGTCGATATTGATAGGTATGTTGTACAACTCTATTACTTATCACATACTACTGAAGCTAGGCGAGCCAGTAGCTCTAGAGTGTGGATAACAAACATTACTTCCCCATTGTCCATGAATGCTGTCATGACAAGAGCTTGACCCTACAGTGCTATTTCCACCCATGAGGCTAGGTTTAAATTTTTGGAGCTAGGGGTAGAGTATATCTGGGTTGAGCCCTCCGAAAGACCTGGGACTAGGTAGAGGTGAACTAGTAGAAGGTAGATTTAAGTGATGTTTGGGTTCAACGAGTTCATTATTGGAAGGAGATGTGGGTTTCTTCTATGTGCTTGATAGTTGAGTGATCAGCGAGGGCGACGTGGCATTCTTAATATTTATTTATAGAATATTCTATTTACCTATTAGGATCGAGGAAGGTTGAGTTAGTATTTATTGTGGATTCTAAAGTTCCTGGGATATTAGAAGTGGGAGTAAAAAGATATTTTATGGGTCCCTCTACCAAATCTAGTAGTTTTGTACTAAAGATTTTTTTTTACTAATTTTAGTATCTTTAAATAGAGGTGCTTCACAACAAATGTTATTTTGTCTTATAAAGTTTGTGGTCACTATATTTGCCACGTTTAACGGGGGATGAGTTGGTGCCACTTTATTGGGAGATAAAGGGGCAGCCTCAAGATAAGACGTTTCCCCACCCCCTAAGTGCCCACTAGGGGTTATTTGAGGCTTTCCATTATCAAAATGGTCATTTATTATACTGTGTAGGGGTAGTAATGAGATTTTCTTTTGTGAAGTTGGGGCCAGGCTAGTAGCGTGTGCAATACTCGCCGCTTCACTATTCAGAATTGCAAAGCAATTGGACATGCTGATGATGTCCTTTTCAATAGCGGTATTGCTTTTCCTGTTTTTCCCTTATTTCGGTCAAAATTATGGCCCTCAGCCTTTGTGGTGGCGTTCTAGGGTTCAAAAAGGTTTTTATTTATAAGTATATATTTATAAACCTGGTTATCTATGTACTTACCTGTATCTGCATTGAAGATTTTGACATTGATCTCCTCCTTTATTATTTGCTTTTCTTTGTTCCTTCCTCTTCCTTGTATTGTATTGTTTTTGTACTTTTCCTCTATGCACGTGGCCTCTTTCTTTTTGGTTTTCTGTTGATTATGAAAAGTGACGACTTGTCAATCCTCCTTTGGTACATCATTCATTGATTGACTAAGCGACTCCATTTGAGGTATTATTGCACTAACATCTTATGATTGTGGTTGTATTGGATCTTTAGGATGACATGCTGCTTGTGTATTCCCTAACATGCCACATGTTGTGCAGGGGATGTCAGCCCTTTCGTAAATAATTTGTTGCTTAAGGGCTCCTATATAGATATGAGTCTTGACCGATACCCCCAATGACACTTCAATGCATATTCATGCATAACACCCTCTAAGGGCTGTTGATGTACAAATATTTGTTTTGACTATTTTTCTAGTTTACTATCTATTTTTGACAAGATAAAGTGGTCATAGTATTCCATAGGTACTTCAGGTAGACGAACCCAGATTGTAGAGTAGTTTTTGGTAGCTGTAGAAGCCATAAAATTTGAATGTCATTTCCTAACTGATAGGATTTAAATATTATTGAAGTATTTGTTTACATTACTTGGTGATAACTAAAGAATTTAACTGAAGCTAAAATTTTAGAAAGTCAAATGTAGAAATTAGAACTAGGGATAGCTATAGGGTGGAAGAGATTTAGAACTAAAAAATTGCTAGGCGCATGATTTAGGGTAAACAAAATGGACAATTTTTTTTATGCCTATTGTGGAACAAGAATAAAGTCATTTAATTTGGGATCTATCAAAAATAATTTTTCTACTTTTGAGGTAAGTACGAATATGGTTTGCATATATCTTGCCATCAACAGATCCTACTTTGTGATATCACATTGAATATATTACTGTTGTTATTTATGATATAATCTCCTTCCGAGATTGTCATCCATTCATGATATTTTGAACTCTATCAGAAGTCCACATCTACAAAAGTATAGTCATTAAAACAATTGAGGTTTAAAAATTTAACAATCAAATAAGATGGTAATAATAAATTTTAAGTTCAAACTTGATATGTTTTAATGGAGAAAAATTTAAATAGAAATAAAAAGCATTGTGGTAGCAGTATTTTACTGTTTAATGCTTATGTGATATTATTTTTAAGCGCTCAATGCACTCAAAAGAGTTTGACCACTTACTATGTCATGTGACGTCTTAGGAGTATTTTAAATTTTATTTAGTCAAGTTTAAGGGTATTAATAAATTTATTTATTCAAGTTGTAGTGGTATTTTTAATAATTGGTATAGTTTGAAGACTAAAATAATAATTCACACTAAGTTTAGAGGTATTTTCAACACTCTTTCACCAAGAAAAGAAATTACATGAACAAAACAACAGAACCATAATTTCTGTATTTTATATAGAGATTGAATGACTTAAAATAGCCTTGAATATACAGTTTCAAATTTGGCAGATTACGGAGTCACCAGAGTGATTAAGGTAAAACTTACTCAATAAATTATTTATGTATATATTTATTGATAATAAAGTAGTCAAAATATCAAAAGTTTAACTCTTTTTTTCCAACTATTTTTTGTATTTAAATTTAATTTTTGAACAAAAAAAATTGATGTAGGAATCTTATATGAAGCAGGAGTCTTATTTTGGTTATCATTATTGGAGTCCTTTTTAGGAGTCGAACGTGCGTTTTCAACTTAACTGTTCAAATTCTCTCTGAATTATGGTTTAAAAGTTAGCACGTTTATATGTTCCATTTATATTGGTCATTAAATTTATGATATTCATCTATTTCATCATCTTTTTTAAAAAAAAAAAATGTTTTTTGCGTGTGTTTTTCTAGAAATTTTATTCGGAAAAGAAAAAAAGAACTATTAAAGTTTTCAAAAAGTTAAAATAAATAATAAAATTCATCCATGAATTTATTTAACAAAGGAATGAATTATAAAAAAATCTTAGTTTCGACTTTCGAGCAATGTAACAAAGAATTAAAGATGAATTCATATCTAAGTTTATTTTTTTTCGATAGTGTTTATTGACAAATGAGATATGCACTTTGATCACGTGCAAAGCCCATACCTTAAAGCTAGTAAATTAAAAACTATTTATTAGTGGGTAATAGCACGGTTGTCTGTGGAGACATGCGCTTTTAATGTTGATCTTTCTATTAATTACAAACCAAATAAAAGTTGCACATTAGTATATATGTACTAAAACACAATTGATTTGTGATATTAGAGATCATCTTATCCCCAAGTATACATTTACACGAAGCTTATAACGTCTCTTACATTGTTCATTTATAAAAATGTAATTATACGGTATAGTTCAACATTTGAAAATGCTCACGATCCAATACAAATATATGTAACTATGTACAACAAGTATATATTGCAATTTCTATTTCACTGTTTAATATGTATAACGTCAGGCATACATAGTTTACACACAGAAAATGTCAAAACATATATACATTATTTATGACCACGGCTTTATAAAAGAGTAAATTATTTGATAGTTAATTCCATATTTTAATTCTCAAAGTACTAGAACATGCAAACGTAAACCTTCATCCAGTTCTATAGATAGCTTTGCTTCAGTAGTTTTATTTTATCCATTCAAAACAGTATTGATTATAACAATGGAAGTTATTAGCCAAAAAAAAAAAAAAAAACTTAGCTTCAATTAATTTATCAAGGGATTGACGACAAAATTCGTAGCTAAGTCCCATTTCTTTTTCAATAGTGGTTGTTAGCAAATGAGATACACACTTTGATCACGCGTCCTCTTCATCCTTTGGTAGAATTATCACACTGGAATGGTGATTTCAGAGATTCAACCTATAGTATAGTGTTGTGAAGCCCAGTGTTGACAACTCAAATATGAAAATGACAACTTTGACATTTGGGTAATAAGCATCAAGAATTAATTCATATAGAGAGAGGGAGAGAAATCTTAACCTAATATTTTTCGGAAATCTTAACCATCAAGCTCTCTCTTATTAGAAATCTTGATTCACTTCCGTGTACTTAGTATCAGAGTCATAGGGGGAAGTAAAGATTATTATTCTTGTTTTTAACTTGCTATTATATGGTACTGTTAGATCTATAATCTAAATGGTAAAACTTGAACAAATCTATACTACTTAGCAAAATCTATTTTATAAAAGGATCAAATTGAATATAGAATTGTGATCTTTAAGATCTATACTGTAGGTTGTTGACCTAAGCATTAATGGCTGGATTGCCGAAAAAGACTTAGTGGACTTACAGATGGTTATTTATAACCTTTGAACTATCCGATTAAAGAACCTTTAAAATAAAATTGATCTAGCTAACATGTATAGGATTGGGACAAGATTCCACTAATTTAATTACCACATCTGACTCTCCCATATAATATGGAGTTAAATACTTGAATATAATTTTCTTTGAGGAACCCAATGGTCTCTTGATCCAAGGATAGGAAACATTTAAGTTATAATTGTTGTTATTTCTAATCACGGTCTTGCAAATTCTTTTATGGTATTCTTCCGTCCCTTGTCTTCTCCTTCTAAAAACTCTTCATTATTTTAATACACTACAACTTCCTATAATTCTTCCAATTCAAATCTCAAAGAAGAGATTAGCTTCTCTGATTTGCAGCAATCAATTGATGATTGGCAAATTTTCAGGCATCCTCAAGACCAAGTTTATAAAACTTCTTCTAGATGGTGGTCTCTGACAAGTGAATATCATATTTGAACTATTAAATAAATCATTCCTCTTGAATAAAATCATGAGGATATCAAGTTTCTCAATTCCAGGGCTATAGAAAGATGTAGTTGTAAGTATAATTACCTCTTTAGTCCAAATAGCAGCTAAACCCCTTTTCTCGAGAAGGTTTAGATACCTCTCTTCTCCTTTGTCTTAGAGATTCTAGATTTCTAGAGTTCAATGATTCCTTATTAGGAATGGTCAAAATCAACCTTTTTAATGGTCCAATCTAAGACGTCCAATTATAAGACCTAAACCGGGTCTCTCCTAGTAGAAATTATCTATATAATTTAGGATACTGCCATGTATTTTGCTTCTGGCTACGGAGCTATGAAAAATAGCTATAAAGGAGAAGCAGTCCTCTTCCAAAATGATCTTCAACTATCTCACTTATTGGTTCCCATGCCAACCTCTTGGAACTAGGTATTCTTACCTCAAAATAGGATGTTGCAGGATGCAACTCCAGCAGAAAAACCTGAGAATACTATGGTTTCTCAGATTCAAGAGTCTCCAGCATAAAAAATTGAGAATACTATGCAACTTCAATCTCTACGAGAACTGTTTCTATCTCCTTCTCGAGATCTCTTAGCCAGAGAGTATCTAGCTCCCTATCGGTTATTCCAGAGATACAAACTCCTAAGAATTTAGTTTCCTTATTTCATTCTAGAATCGAGGTTGTTAATTTCGAATCTAAGATTCCACAAGTCAAATATTTAATGGAAACACCTCTAACAGAAATCCATGATGACCAACCCCAATTGCCAACTTACTTAGCCTTAGGTGGAGATCTAGGGGTTCTAAGTCAATACTTTCAAATTGATAAGGAAACACTTAGAATATAGTTTTATTCATCTAAAAATATTTTAAAACAAACTAGGGTTTTCAATAATTTCATAAAGAAAGAATGAAATAGTAACCAAGAAATTTACTATGAATTATTAAATTGTGTCAAAAAACAAATTAATTTCTTTGAATGGTTTGAGGCTTACGCCGAGTATCATCAATTAGATTTTCCTTTTTCTAAGTCAATTAATGTTTCAAAAGTACGAAAACCTATAAATGATGCAGATATCATCATCAAACTTCCGCTATTGCAAGGTTTACTATTTCCCATATTGATATCCCAGTCGTTGTTGCTTCACCTTTCTAAAGGACGTTGAAAACGAATAGGTTACCGACAAAGATATTAAAAACCTTTTTGAACAAAAATAACTATACAAATAAGTATCTTCATACATTTTATGAATATTTGATTTCAAAACCATCACTAGATCTTAAACCATCAGAGGTGTCTTCCTTTTTGTCTCCATTATTAAACCTTATCAAATCCCTAGAACCTTTATTAGAGAACTCCAAATGCACAATTCAAAACTTTTTCAACAACTCTCTGCTCTTCAACAAAGCATCATGCAAATTGAGAAATCCCTCAACCTAGTAGTACCTAATACCCCAGGTAACACCTCATCTACTACAGTTGGGGTACTTCAACAAAGCAATACAAACGACAACCAACAGAAGAAAGAAGTTCCTCTTAAAATAGCTCCTATCAAAACTAAATCTTTCAGTTGGCGTAGCCACAAAAACTATATTACCCTGGAGCTACCCATCTAGTTATAGCATTAGAGGAGAAACCTAATTTTATGCAAAATAATTACAACACCAATAATATCTATGAAAGGAACATAGATGGCTATTTTGAGCATAACATCGTATCCAAACATCAGCAGATGACAATGGTTGCCACTACCTATAGAACTGCTCATAACTGCTCAGATCAACTTACTACATTTATCCTCGTAGCTGGATTCACAGGCCAACTTAAAGGATGGTGGGATATCCACCTTAGTGAGGGGTGTCACACCACTTTTTTAACCAAAAGAATTATATTTTAAGTTTCAAAAGGATTTATATTATCAAAGAGAAAAGAGATGAACATTTATTTCAAAAAGGAATATTTATATTTTTTATTTAGAGTTTCCACTTGACATAATCCGGTGTGCCAAGTTACCTTTGGAAATCCTTCTCAAAATAGTTTTTAACTCTTTCAAAATTGATTTGCGAAAGAGATTCTGACTAAGGAATTCTGTTGACCAAAGGAAAAGTGTTAGGCACCCCTCGGTCCCGTGGTTTGACCACGGTCTCTTAGTTGAGTGTATCGGCTAATTTTGACACTACGAATTATAAACCACATAAAACACATAAACAAACATCAAACACATCAAACAACAATCCAAAACCAAAATAATAATGTTCATTCCAATTATATAGTCCAAAATAAAAAAATTGTGAAAAATATAAATCCTATTTTATACTGATCCTAGACTAAGCTTCATCTGATGCCTCGGGCCTTCGTCACGAACGTCCTCCGGGTATAGAATACTTCGGGGCATTTCTCGGCAAATAAATACAAATACCTCGGGGCATTCCCCAGCCAAATGAATACATCTGAATTAAATAAGATAACTAGAAAAATGTTCAAAACATATATTTAAACATTCAACGCATTAAATCAACGCATTCAATCAACATATTACTCCTAAATTTTGCCTACCCGAACCTAAACATTTTTGCCTATCCAATTTGACCTATCATGATACTATAGAATTCACAAGCTTGATATTAATTCTGCATTAAACAAAACAACAACAAAACCAACATTAAACCAAATTGTCCTTTTTTATCAATCTCGCAATTTCACTCCAAATTCCCTTTTTAATACTAAATTCCCACAATTTGCAATCATCAATTCAACTATCCTTAATCATTTTTTATCCACAAAATTAAGAAACAAATCAACCACACTTAATATTCCATTCTTAAATGGATAAACATCAATAAAATCAAACAATCATAATCAACAAACACATAATCATGGGCAAATTCAACCAATCAAAATAAAGATAAGAGAGTGGGTTTAAGAAATGGACCTTAATAGAACTTGTTTTCATCAATAATAATGAAATCCAAAAACCAAAATCCTCGAACAAGGAACCCCACCGACGAACGAACCAAAATCAGTATAGAGAGATCCAAACCGAAAAGATTTGAGAACACGATATCAAAAAACAAATCATGAACCAACGAACCCAAAGTCCCCAAAATCTCATAGAGAACTAAAAACCAATCCAAATTCGAGCTCCAGTGAGCTACAAAGGGCAAAAATAGATGGAAAAAGTTAGATTCCGGTGATCCTTAATGTTTTTTTTTCAAATCTACCCAGAAATCAAAGAAAACTGATAAAATATCAGGGTTTGGGGACTGAACGGGCAAACGGATGACCTATAACTGGTTCTGGGAATTGGATGACCTATAACTAGTTCCGGCGACTAGTTAGTCGAAAAACCCAAGAGGACGATCGAATCTCAGTCAAACACAATCCCTTTTGTTTTGATTTTTATTTACTGAGTGTGTGTGTGTGATTCATGCCTCCCTTTCTCTGGTGGAGATGATGATTATCTCCCCCTTTATGGTGTGCGCACCTCTGAGGTATGAAATATTGTGAAGAAAAAATTTTCCATTAGGTGTGGTGGTGCATCTATCAGTGAGTGTGTAGTATGTGATGGTCTATGTACTTGGTTATCCGCGTGTGGGAGTCTCGATGGGGGTGAATTTCTCCTGAGTATATACTCTCTTTCTTTATGGAAAAGAAATATAAAAGGGAGTCACGTGAGGCAAGGGTAAGGGGGTATGGGGTGGTGATGTGTTGTCAACTTTTAATAGGGAGGGTTTTTAATTTTGTTATCAAATTTGGTTTATGTGGGGATTTTAGGATAAAATTTACTTAGATTTGGTTATGATCGTTTGTCATTTTGTAGGATAAAATTTATTTAGAGTTAGTTATGATCTTTTGTTATTTTACGGCAAAATTATAGAATGAGTTATGGTGTGTGGTAAGACATTGTAAGATATTAAAATTATTTTTGATGGGACAAAATCACGTGTCTACATCATGCCCCATTTGGATGTAAACACAAGGTGTTTTCATAAAAAGAAGTAGACAACAAGATAAAATTTTGTCCCAGTGATTATTCAAAATAAGGGAACAGAAAGGAAAGAGGATCACTGAGTCTACATTAGGACATTGTATGTACCCAAGTTATGAAAGAAACCAGCCACAGATACCTCCAAGGGAATTAAGGGGACTATACTGAGTTAGAGAGTAGAGTGAGGTTCCATCAATGTTTCAGTCCGTGGCTCTGTCATTACATAAAAGAAAAAAAAGAAAATTATGAGTTAAAACATAAATGAAATTTCAAAAATCCTATCTATGCAGCTTCTTTTGGACTCCCGACTAAAGTTTTATCACCCTATTCTTCAGGTGGACTCCTGACTTGCAATTTCTTCAACTTGTTGCTTGGATTTCAATTGCTTCACCTTGTTACTTGACTTTCAATTTCTTCACCCTGTTTTTTAGGTGGGCTCCTGACTTACTATTTTTGACTTTTGATTTCTTCTCCATATTTCTTGACTTTCAACTTTTTTACCCTACTCTCCAGGCGGTCTCCTGACTTATAATTTCCTCACCTTATTCTTTAGGCGGGCTCCTGACTTTTAATTTTCATCACCCTGTTCTTCAAGCGGGCTCCTGAATTACAATTTCATTACCCTATTATTCAGGCGGGCTCCTGACTTGCCATTTCATCACCCTGTTCTTCAGGAGGGCTCCTATATTTCCATTTCATCTCCCTGTTCTTTAGGTGGACTCCTGACTTGTAATTTCATCACATTGTTCTTCAGACGGGCTTCTGACTTTTAATTTCATTACCTTATTTTTCAGGTGGGCTCTTGGCTTGCAATTTCATCACCCTGTTCTTCAGGCGGGCTCCAGAAATAAAAAATCAAAACTAAAATGAAAATTATCCCAAACAAAGATTATAATAAAGAGAGATTTCATTTTTCTGACAGTAATGTCTCATTTTTCAGGAGGGTCCTGAACAGAAAGTAATGTCTAATTTTTCAGGATGGCCCTAAACATAAAGTGAATTCCCGGATATACTTTCCCAACGGCTGCCGAACTTAATGAATAGAATTTTGCCCCTATTTCATCAAAGAAAAATTCGTCAGTTGAAAACTTAGTAGTGATTTGCAGCACTTGGCTTTCCAAACATCTACTGCAACACTTGTTTCCTTTATCTTTACTTCAGATTATCAGCATCTTCCCCTGTCTTGTCACATCATTGACCTAAACCCAGATTAAGAGAAGTGACTTTGATTCAAATGTGGAATGTCTATTTTACCCTGCCCCCTAAGACACAACGTTTAAGCTCTGATGCTCCTACGAGCTCAGCAACCTGTCAGTTGATAGGTTTTTTTTGCTTTACTTTGAATTATTATCATGTTTCTCTCATGTGCTGGTCCTTGGCTTTTTCTCATACCATTAGGAAGACTGGTAGGAAGTTTTGAAATCCTTTCTCGCTTGTTTGACATAGAATAGACTCAAAATATAAAGAAATGATAGTGATTTTTATTTTGATAAAAGACATAAAAGGACAATAATAGGAATGTGTAAATGAAAGAAAAGGGAAATTTCCTTCTTTTAAAAAAAGAAGAAAACTTATCTGAATATGGAAACCAACTCCAATGACTATGACATGCATTTTGGATTAAGAAGCCTGATCTTCCTATCCAAACTTCCCATTTGTTGTTGAGCTTATGCCTTTGCATCTGAGTCACTTCTTCAAACTTGTTGGACTCGTACAACTCCTTCAACTGAAAATATCTTGGAAGAATTTCACCAACAAGCCTCTTTTCTTTTTATTTCTCTCAAGCTCGTCATCGTCTTACGGTGCTCGTGGGGGTTTTCACCAATAGGACTCTCTCATTTTTATCTCTCTCGACTCACCATCGCCTTACGGTGCCCGTGAAGGTTTTCACCTATAAGACTCTCTCATTATTACTTCTCTCATCTCACCATCGCCTTATGATGCCTGTGAAGGTTTTCACCCATAAGACTCTCTCATTTTATATTTCATGTTTTTCCATGATGATGCAGAAAATATACCACCCAAAACATTTCCCTTTATCCATCACATGTTCAGCCTCATAATTCTCAAAGATTGATCTGAATGTCTTTCTTTTGTTGTAACTTGGCTTTTGGATAAGGTTAGAAAGAAAAGGATGGCAAGAGGATCAAAGGACTCTTGAAGTGGGGTGAGACTTACAACTTTTGGAATCGACGCAAACAACAAAAATTAACTCATGCCCCAGTTTTCTTGACTGGGTGATTCTAAAAGTTTTCTTGGTTAGACCGAGCTCCTAGTAGGGCAGCCTAAGTATCTCACTCTCGAGATAGGAGAATCAGGTCATACATAGTTCCGGTAGCTTATTCTTTGTTTTGTTTTGATTTTGATTTTTTTTCTTTTTTTTACTCTTCTTTTCTTGACATCTAGTCTTTGACTCTGTTTTGATTCCAAAAGAGAAATATAAAATAAAATATAACTAAGCTCAAATAGGGGAAACAAAGGATGACACAATGTTTTTTGATAGTAGAATGAAATGTCTTCATCATATCAATCTTAAAAAATGCAAGTACTAAACATATAATAGAACCAACAAGGGATAAAATATCATACATAATATCTTTTGACTGCATCAGCATTGATAGCCAATTTTGCCAGTTTACCTTCCATATCTTTCAAATATAAAGCTCCATTGGGCAACACTTTCTTCACAATAAAGGGACCTTGCCAATTCGGGGAGAACTTGCTTTTAGCATCAACCTAATGAGGGAGGATACGCTTTAATACCAACTAACCAACTTCAAAATACCTGGGACGTACCTTTTTGTTATATGCTCGAGCCATTCTCTTCTGATACAATTAGCCATAACATACCGACGTCAGCCCTTTTTCATCAATCAAGCTCAACTATTCCAGTTTGTTTTTGACCAACTCATCATCATCAATCTCTGCTTCCATAATGACTCAAAGAGCTTCCATCCTGTACACCAACAAATATGGAGTTTCCCCTGTTGAAGTGCGAACAGTAGTACGATAACCTAGCAATGCAAATGACAACTTCTCATGCCATTGTCTAGACCCTTGTATCATTTTGCACAGTACCTTCTTGATATTCTTATTGGCGGCTTCCACAGCGTCATTTGCCTTTGGACGATATGGAGTGAAATTTCGATGTGTGATCTTAAACTGTTGGAATACTTCTTGCATCAAATGACTATTAAGATTGGTAATATTATCTATAATAATCATCTTTGGAATTCCAAACCTACAAATGAGGTTGCATGAACAAAATCTACCATCGCCTTCTTTATTACTGACTTGAAAGTTATTGCTTCTACCCACTTTGTGAATTAATCAATAGGCACCAAAATGAATCTATGCCCATTTGATTCTTTCGGCTTAATCATCCCAATCATGTCCATCTCCCAAGCTACGAAAGGCCATGGAGCATACATTGCATGTAACTCAACAGGAGGAGAATGTATCAGATCATTAGGTACCTGACATTGATGACATGTTCGAACGAAACGAATAGAATCCCTCTCCATGGTAAGCCAATAACAACCCGCTCAAAGTATTTTCTTTGACAAGACATAATCATTCATATGCGGCCCGTATACTTTGGAGTGTATTTCAACCATGATCATTGAGGATTCTTTTGCATCCACATATCTCAAGATTCCCAGATCTAGGGTTTTCTTGTACAAAATTCCTCAACTCAAGGAAAATCTACTAGCCAAATGCCTAATAGTCCTCTTTTGATCACTGGTGGCATGTGTTGGGTATTCTCCCGACTGCATGTATTGCTTAATATCAAAGAGCCAAGGTTCCCCTTCTAGCTCTTCTTCAACTGCATTACAATAAACATACTGACCACGACTCTGTATATATACTAGATCGATGTAGGCTTTCTCAGGATGTTGGAGCATTGAAGCTTAAGTGGCTAAAGCATCAGCAATCTTATTGTGAATTCTTAGAATATGCCTAAACTTTATTGACATAGATTTTGTAAGCATTGTCGATATGGTATGAGCTTTAAATCTTGTATCTCCCAATTGTCTTGAATCTGATGGATGAGCTAATCTGAATCCCCCAACACTAATAGTTCTTGGACTCCCATATCAATAGCTATCCTCAAACCCAGAATGCAAGCTTCATATTCCACCGTGTTATTGGTACAATAAAATCGAAGTTGCACTGTTACCAGGAAATATTGCCCAGATTCAGAGATAAGAACTGCACCTATTTCGACTCTTTTCATGTTAATAGCTCCATCAAAGAACATCTTCCAACCTGGATCAGCATCTATAACGACCTCATCGATACATAACACCTCTTCATTATGAAACTATGTCTTTAATGGCTCATACCCTTCGTCAATGAGGTTCTCAGCAAGATGATCTGCCAAGGCTTGGGTTTTTATAGTTGTTCGAGTCACATATACAATGTCAAACTAAGTAAGCAATATTTACCATTTTGCCAATCGACCTATCGGCATATGCTTTTGAAAGATATACTTCAAAGGATCCATGTAGAAGATAAGATAAATAGTGTAGGACGAAATATAATGCTTCAACTTCTATTCTACCTAAGTTAGAGCACAACATGTTGTGAACTTCTTGCTAAGATAATAAATAGCCTGCTCCTTTTTGCCTGTGATATCATGTTAACCCAATACACAACCAAATGAATTATTCATAACCGATAAGTACAAAATCAAAGGCCTGCCAAGCTCGGGTGGCACCAACACCAATGGATTTGACAGATATCTTATGATTTTATCGAATGCTTCCTGACATTCCTTAGTCTACTCAACCACAACACTCTTCTTTAGCAACTTGAAAATGGGCTCACATGTGGTTATGAGTTGAGTAATAAACCTGTTGATGCAGTTCAATCTAACTAGCAAACTCATCACCTCTATTCTATTTTTGAGCGGGGAAAGACCTGAATGGCTTTGATCTTTGAAGGATCCAACTCAATACCCCAATGACTGACTACAAACCCCAATAGCTTTCCAGATGGAACTCCAAAAACACATTTTGCTGGATTGAGTTTGAGATTATATATGCAAAGCCGTTCAAAGAACTTCCTTAGATCTTTAACATGGTCAGCCTGATTCTTTGATTTAATAATCACATCATCAACATAGACTTCAATCTCTTTATGCATCATATCATTAAACATAGTGCTCATGGCTCTTATGTATGTTGCTCCAGCATTCTTCAAACTGAACGACATCACTCAATAATAATAAGTTCCCCGCGGTGTGATAAAAGATGTCTTCTCCGCGTTGTCATCATCTATAGTGATCTGGTGGTATCCGTCATAGCAATCCATAAAAGAGGCAACCTCATATTTAGCTCATTTTTCTAATAAAATATGGATGTTGGGCAATGAAAAATCATCCTTCATACTCTCTCTATTCAAATTACAATAATCAATACATACTCGAATCTTGCTATCTTTCTTTGGGATAGGAATAATATTGGACAACCAAGTGGGATAATGGGCCACTCGAATAACTTTGGATTCAAGTTGTTTCATGATTTCTTCTTTGATTTTTATACTCACATTAGTTTTAAACTTTCTCAACTTCTGTTTGACAGGAGGGAATGCGGGATCGGTTGGCAATTTATGAGCCATTAATTCGGTGCTTAAACCGGGCATATCATTATAAAGCAATGCAAAAACTTCTTTATAATCAAATAATGCTTGGATCATTTTCTTTTTTAACTGTGGAGAAGTATGTACACATATTTTAGTTTCCTTAAATCTCCTTGATCTCCCAGATTAATTGGCTCAGTTTTACTCAAATTAGGGTTTGGCTTATCTTTAAATTGTTTCAATTCTTTGCTTACCTCTTCAAATGCCTCTTCTTTATCATATTCCGCCTCTTGCCTCATTATATCTTTATTAGATTGTATTTTAAGATTAGGCTAAAAATTCCGCATGCATGTCATATCACTAGAATCATTATAAAGAGAATTGTATAAAGAAAAGGCAAAACAAAACATATTAGACACAAAACAAAAGGGACATTGCATTTTATTAAAAAGGAAAGATGGGAGGGTTTAAATAAAAATAACAACAGAACATAAACAAGCTAAATTCTGAATTATAACCCTGAAATAACTTGGATAAACCAAAATAAAAACAAAACAAACTACCAAAACTCCCTCTGGATAGGGATAGGAGTGGATTCCTAATTGTTGAGCTAGACATCAGGACCTATGAATTGCACATCTGCCTGACTGGTACCTTCTCCTGCTTCAACCATTTCAACTTCAACCAACAGGTTCTGGAAATCATTAACTAATTAAACCTTAAACTCTATAGGATTCATGATACTACTTTTGACAAATGACTTACTGAGTAGCGGCACTGGGTGAGGGAGTGACCATGTTTCCTTCTTCCCTTTCTTGGCCTTTTTCCAATCTTACGGTGTAGGTTTAAATCCTATATCAAAAGTGCCCATTCTTTTATTCGAGCATATTGGATGAACTATACCATGCAAAGATACTCTTAAACCCTTTCCTGGCTCAAATCCAAATTTTAACATCTCATTCACCATCATGATAGAGGTAAAAGATAATTGTGGCCCTAGCACAACCTTCTCTTCGAGGATACGGTCCATGATCACTATTTCGAAAGATTGATAGACAAATGTCTCCTCTACATTGTTTGCTTCAATAAAAGCCATGGGAGACTCTCTTCCGATGGCTAAATCCCCTTCCCCATGAATAATCACCCTGCTTGTCTTGCTTGAACTTGATCATCTTGTACAATGTAGATGTAACTGCCCCAGCCTTGTGAACCCATGGTCTTCCCAACAACAAATTACAAGAGGTGTCGATATTCAACACTTGGAACTCTATGGCGAATTCAACTGACCCTATCATCAGCATTAACTCTATCTCTTCAAGGGAGTCTATTTTTACCCCATCAAAAGCTCGGACACATACATTGTTGGGTTTAATCCTCTCGACACTGATATTCAACTTTTGTAAGGTTGATATAGGACAAATATTCAATCCATAACCCCCATCAATCATGGCATGGGTGACGTAGAAATTTTCATACTTTATGGTAATGTAAAGACCCCAATTATGCCTTGTGCCTTCTATAGGAAACTCATCATCGAAAAAGCTAATTTGATTCACCTTAAAGATTTTTCCAACAATTTTCTTGAGTTGATTTACCCTGATCTCCCCAGTAACATAAGCTTCATTTAATACCTTCAATATAACATCACCATGTTCCTTAGAAAGCAATAACAGGGATAAAAGGGATATTTGAGCCGGAGTCTTCTTCAACTGATCTATGATTGAATATTTCGGCAATTTTATCTTCCTCAAGAATTCTTCTGCCTCTTCTTTGATAACAAGATTTTTTAGAGACAAAGGCCCATTCATCACTGGCTTAGGCTTCCTCAAACTTTCAAACACGAAATATCTTACCGATCGAGTCAAACCTCCTACCCCATCTACTTCTTTCATAATTTCCTTCCCCTAATAAGTCATCACAGTCTAATTATACCTATAGGGGACCCTTTTCATATCGACTAATGGGATTTGGGTCACCGGTTTGATGATAATAGATCCTTCAAGTACTCATCTTACCATCAAGATAAGCTTGCTTGGAGCTCCTACCATCGTTAACTTGGGCTTGTCCTGACTTAGACCAACAACTTTTCCGACTCCTTTTACATTGATCATAGGTCCCCTCATGTTTTCTTGGGCTTTATCTTCCACTATTTTTTCTTGGCCCAATGACATCGTCTTTAACAAATCTGCCACGTTCACTGATTTATCCTCATTAGTTTGTAATCTAAAAATAGGCTTGTAACACTTCGATGATTCCTTATTACCACATACTAATTCCAGTATGTTGGTTTCAGTATGGACTGGCAACGGATTCTAGTTAATATTTGGGACAGGCCTGTACCAAAATCTAATTTAAGTCGATTAGATCCTGGTTGGCTCTTTTCAAATACCACTATTTCTCGATGTTATGCCCTGGCATGTAAGAATAGTATACACACCTTAAAGAATAATAAAGATTTCTCAGAGGTGGATTTGAAAGCCTTCCTTGAATTGGACTCAGGACCTTTATCTCTCTCAACCTATTAAACAAGATAGCATATGACTTCCCGAGAGGCGTGAACTCATTCTTGATTGCCTTCCCTATCGTAAACTCAGGCTTAGGTTAAAAACCAGTTTTTGAAGGGTTTTAGTAATTTTGTAGAGTTAAAAGACAATTTTGAGAAGTTGGTGCATGCCATTGTGGGTAAGAAAGGGTTTGGAGATATGGATGTGCACTATAAACTGGGTATGGGGGTGGTGGAATAAAATAGAGTGGGTTTTGCAAAGGGTAGTAAGGATTGGAAGAAGTATATAGAGCTTGGGAATAAACTTAGGCTTGGGAATGGTGATATAGGCAAGGCGGTCTTTTGGAATAGGCATGGGGTCCAGCTACAATGGTCGCCATGTCCTTTTTTTTTTACCTCCAAAATTCCAGAGCCACCTTGAATTACTTGGGTGGTGTCCTTTAATGCGGCAAAACTTACGATCCATCCGGTCTTGATACCCTCTTCTATCATCTCACCCATTTTGAGGACTTTGATTAATGGCTTTCCCATCGCTGGAAGAAAATATTGAAAACAAGTCTCGTTTTGTGCCTAAACGAAGACCTTTACCAATTTACTTTCTTTAATTGGAGCTTTACCCTAGCGGTCTATTCACGCCACCTTATTGCGTACTCCCTAAAACTTTCAGTACTTTTGTTCTTCATGTTAACCAGGGATTTCTCATTAGGAATCAGATCGACATTATATTGAAATTATTGTACAAACTCGTTATCTAGGTCATCCCAGTTGTTCCACTTATCAATATCCTGGTCAACAAACCATTCCGAAGCCATACCGGAAAGACTTTCTCTAAAGAAAGCCATGAGCAACTCTTCTCTTCCCCCTGCACCCCTCAGTTGGTTGCAATAACATCTCAAATGCGCCATGGGATCACCGTACCCAATATACTTCTCAAACTTGGGCATTTTAAAACTAATGGAAAGGTTAACGTCTGGGAACATGCAAACATATTTATAGGAAACACTCTTACAACCTCCGATTCCCTATAAGTTTTTCAAGGCCTATTCCAAACTCTTCAACTTCCATGATATACCTTCCTGTTCTTCTGTTGTGATGGGCTTTTCCATATCAAAGTGAAAGGTAGGATCCTAATTGTAACAATAAGGATTATTGAGCTTCAAGCTAGGTTCCAGGGAATATTGCTGATTCTCTGACATTTTAAGCATTGGTTCACTGGCAGACCGAGGGAGTAACATTGTCGGATGCACTACATAGATGTAAGCTTCAGGTGGTGGTAGACCCATGAACACAGGTGTTGTTGGTGGTGCCGACTGAGTAGTGGTCATTGTTTGGGGAGCTGCCAGGGGCACACTAGAAGTGCCAGGATAATATTAATGTGGAGTAAATCCTGGCGCATACTCAGGTGACTCAATGAGAGTAGAGAATTACTCCTGAGAGAGTGGTGGGTAGTTAGAGATATTCCCAAGATCCTCAGGGAGTGGAGGAGGAGGCATGCCACTAGCCCATTCACTGTGTAGATCTATCAATTGTTGTCTTAGTCTCAACACCTATCATTGCATTCTAAGCTCACTTCCCTAGGAACTTGATCTAGGTCAACGAGTAAATTTTTGATCTCCCTATTATCCATATCAAGCTTCACTTTCGATCTAGTGAAGTAAGGGTGACTAGACAGAGTGCTACAAACCAACCACTTTTATCTGAAAAAGCATGCTCATCAAAGACAAAACCCATTAGGATTAGGTCACACAGCATGCATAGAAATCACATTTGTCTATTAATGCACATTTCTACCCGTCTTTAAGGGTAACTAGGTCATTTAACATCATCCCGGTCTTTCTTCTACACTCATTTACTTCTTCCTTCCAATTACACCTCGTTTCTTCTCTCTCCCTTGCCTCTCTCTTCTTTTGCATTAGTCTCTTTTTTTCTCTTTCTTCTTTTTTTTTCCCTCGCTATTTTCTTTCTTTTTATCATTCTTTATGGCTTTTGCTTTTCTTTAAAATAGAAAAATTAAGGCAAAAGAAGGAAACAAAATAATTAGATCGAACCTAAAAGTTAGTTGCCTACGTATCATGTTGTACATGAATCAGATCTTGCGTAGTTCAGGAGGCATGTGCATAAATATCACAAAATTGATGATTTTTAATTTTTTTTATGACAAACGAAAAACAAACTAAGGACAGAACAACAGAACATCACTATATTTTCATAAAAGAAAAAACTAAACAGACTTATAATTTAAGACAACCTTAATACTAATAAACAAAGACTAAACGACATTCTAGACCAACAGTACTACATACATAATACTCTTAATAAAAAATCCATAAGAAAACTTGATACCGACTTGACAAGGTCACAACAAAACAATGACAGAAAACAAAGGACTCAAACTAAATTAATGATAAGAAGTGCTCCTTCAAATTGGTGTGCTATGTGATGACCCTGGCTGAGATAGACCTGTCTATGAAGTTATATTTATCTCACTAAAAGTTTATAGAATATCCTTCAAGGACACTCTAATATTTGGGAAGAAGCTTCTGGCACGTATTCCTGCCTCATGGGGCGTACACCTGAAAAGACTGTTCAACACCCTTCCACAGTTGTGAGAAAACCTGATAACTAAACTCTCAATAACTCTATTTTAGCCCCAACATCTATGTCCTTCTCATTATCACCTATGCCTGCTTCTTGTGTCTGTCCTTTAAGTTGCACTGGCAATGGCCTACTAATACCCTGAGGTATGGCCTGTAGCCAGATCTCATATCTCTGAGTGTACCCCAAATTATCTAAACTTTTTTTGAGAGTATCCACTCCTAGCTTTGTTGCGTAGTTCCAGAAATACTCATATTTTCTCTCACCTAAGGCTTGGTTCTTGAAATACTCAACATCCTTTAGAAGATCCACTACTGGTGGCACATCCTGCGGCCTACCCAACTAGCGTATTACTCTAGAATGAGTGTATGGTCTAGTGCAATTAAGCCCTAACATAACCAGAAGGTGTTGCATCTGAAAACCAGGATTATTTTTGGACGAAGCCATAAACAGGTCCACAAAATGTTATCCATAGTTCTTGACTCGAGAAATTCTATCCAAGCATCGACTCCTACAGGTAGTGAGATCTTGTCAAAGAGCATTCTGTGTTGCAAGGCTTTCACTCGATTGGGCAAACAACGGTCAACCACATATGGTCTAACTAAAGCAGGCACATGCAAATGCTCCACCATCCACAACTGCAATATCAGGTTGCTGCCCTCAAAAAATCTCATCCCCCCTTTCACCTCAGTTAAAGCCTTATATATTTCTGTTAAGATCAAGGGTATGATAGTAACCCCGACCTTGTCTTTTTGGTTAGTGACCTTGTCTTTTTTCTTAACGACCTTGTCTTTTTTATCCTTATGAAATAGAGCCATCACCACAGATTGTAAATATGTATTAACACACTTTTCTTCTAGAAGAAAAACTAAACCGCCCATCAAAGCGAGGATGAAGACTTCAAGGCCCTTTCTTTCCCAATTCTGCTTAGTCATATAAAATTCATCCCAGAAGCAGACAAAAGCTTCCAAAGAACCGAATCTCGTAAATGAAAAGTCCAAGGAAATCCATTATTGATTCAGACAACCCAATTGCCTCTTGTTAATCTTCAATCCACAACTTTGTATAAACTTATTGCCCGAGTGATTTTGAGCTCAAATAATACTTTTATCGATATAAAGCAAATGAAGCAGACCGGATATTTCTACCAAGGTAGGCATCATTTCATACTTTCCAAACCAAAACACCAAATTACTAGGATCCCAAAAGGTCAACACAGCATCTATTAGATCTAGCCAAGGCATGATATGTAGAAGTTCCATAAGATCACCTAATATTTTAATTAGCTCTTGCTTGTCAGCGTAGTTGAACGTGCCCCACCACTTGATTAACTTTTTAGGCACCTTGCCAACCATCCAAACTCTAGACTTTGTGGACTGATCCATCCTGTAATAACACATAAGACATTATCTCAAAAACTCAATAAGACCAAAAGATTCCCAACCATTAGGACTTTGACGCACACATATGTCAAAGGGATAGACCACTTTATGACTCTAATTCGCCTAACAGTATCATTTAATAAAATCAGCCTGCTTGTCTAGGACCCGCTAACAACACTAAATTACGAGGAGAAAGACCTAGGCTAAGGCTAAGACAAAGGCTAAAATAAAGATTACCGGACCACCGAGGGTTACCTACATATCCCGCCCCCAGGGACGGGAATCAGGTATGCGTAGTTCATCTAGGTTGGACAAATAAGGATTAAAACTAACAAAGACTTGACTTGAGAGACGCGATTACAGACAGACAATGAAAAAAAAATCTGTTGGGTTTTCAATTAGACACTTCACACAATACTGACACCAATAACTATGAAAGAGAAAAAATCCTTTTGCTATTTTCGCAATATGGAGTGTACAAAACTTCTATCATATTTTTTTTAGTTTTCTTTTATAAAAAGCTCCTATAAAAAAATCTTTTTGGAATTTTTGAATTGTGAATGCATGGTAAAGCAACAAAAGGGAAATTCTTTTTGATGTTTTTGAGAAAATGAGGGCAAAAGGTAAACAATCTTTTTGAATTGTTGGATTGTGAAAAAAAAGTGATAAAGAACTCTAAAAACTTACGAAACTCTTTTTTTTTACTCACTTTTCTTTTTTTCTATTTTTTTTAACATTTCTTGCCTACGCACTTCACTTCTAACACATGCTTTCCCCAAATCACTCCATCAAATGACCACATTACCCTCAAAGATGTAACATTTAGCATATAGGGATGCTTTAGATGTGAGTCTCCTTCAAAGGGTCACGTGGGTCTCGCTAGGTCTCTATATGATGGAAATAAGCATGACCTAAAGGCTGACTTACACTGGGGTCCACTAACAAGGCTGTTCAGGAGAGCATATGGTCGATAGTGGCTTGGTTTAGCTGTCCACCTACTCACATGATGCCAAATATAAAGCTGTAACACATAAACTAAAAAATGTAAAAAAAAAGCACGTAGGTACTCAACAATGATAAAGAAAAATAACACAAAATAATACAAACAAAATATTTATACACCTGTAATGCCAAACTAAACTGATACAACTCCAAAATAACCTCGAATTTTGAAAAATCCCCAACAGAGTTGCTAGAGCTGTCACACCCCTTTTTTAACCAAAAGAATTATATTTTAAGTTTCGAGAGGGTTTTTATTATCAAAGTGACAAAATATGACATTCGTTTCAAAAAGGACTATTTACATTTTTTATTTGGAGTCGTCACTTAACATAATTCGGTGTGCCAAGTCACCTTTAGAAAATCCTTTTCAAAATGGTTTTTGACTTTTTCAAAACTGGTTTACGAATAGAGATTCTGACTAAGAAATTCTATTAACCAAAGGGAAGGTGTTAGGCACCCCACTATCCCGTGGTTTGACCACGATCGCTTGGTGGAGCGTATCGGCTACTTTTGACACTAAGAACGTATAAACCACATAAAAAACATACACAAACACCAAACACATCAAATGACAATCCAAAACCCAAATAATAATGTTCAGTCCAAAATAAAAAAATTGAGAAAAATATAAATTCTATTCTATACTAGTCCTAGACTAAGCTCTACTCGACGCCTTGGGCCTTCGTCACAAACTTCCTCCGGCTACAGAATACTTCGGGACATTTTCTGGCAAATAAACACAAATACCTCAGGACATTTCCCAGCCAAATGAATACATCTGAATTAAATAATATAACTAGAAAAACATTAAAAACATATATTTAAATATTCAACGCATTCAATTGACACATCACTCCTAAATTTTGCCTACCCGAACCAAAATATTTTTGCCTATCCAATTCAGCCTATCATGATTCTATAGAACTCACAATCTTGGTATTAATTCCGTTTTAAACAAAAAAACAACAAAATCAACATTAAACTAAATTGACCCTTTTTATCAATCTCACAATTCCACTCCAAATTCCCCTTTAATACCAAATTCCCACAATTTACAATCATCAATTCAACTATCCTTAATCATTTTTGAAAAACTAAATTAAGCAACAAATCAATCTCACTTAATATTCCATTCTCAAATGTATAAACATCAATAAAATAAAAAAATCATAATCAACAAACACATAATCCTATCCAAATTCAAATAATCAAAATAAATAAAAGAGAACGGGTTGAAGAAATGGACCTCAATAGAACATGTTTTTATCGATAATAAAGAAATCCAAAAACCAAAATCCTCTAACAAGGAACCCCAACGATGAACGAACCAAAATTAGTATAGAGAGATACAACCCGAACAGATTTGAGAACATGATATCAAAAAATAAATCATGAACCAATGAACCCAAAGTTCCCAAAATCTATCAGAGAATTAAAAACCAATCCAAATCCAAGCTCTGGTGAGCTATGAAGGGCAAAAACGGATGGGAAAAGTTGGCTTTTGGTGATCCTTAATGTTTTTCATCCAAATATACCCAGATATCAAATAAAAACTGACAAAATCTCAGGGTTTCGAGACTGAACAGGCAAAGAAATGACTATTACTGGTTCTGGCGACTAGATGACCTATAACTAGTTTCAGTGACTAGTTCACCAAAAAACCTAAAAGGACGATCGGATCTCAATCAAACACAATCCAATTTGCTTTTGTTTTCCCTTACTGAGTGTGTGTGTGTGATTCATCTCTCCCTTCCTCTAGTGAAAATAATGATTATCTCCCTCTTTGTGGCGTGTGCATCTCTAAGGTATGGAATATTGTGGAGAAGAAGAGAATTTTTGTGAGGTGTGGTGGTATATGTATTAGTAAATATGTAATGTGTGATGGTCTGTGTATTTGGTTATCTGTGTGTGGGAGTCCCGATGGGGGTGAATTTCTCCTAAGTATATACTCCCTTTCTTTGTAAAAAAAAAATATAGGGGAGGAGTCACGTGAGGTAGGGGTAAGGTGGTATAGGGGGTGATGTGTTGTCAACTTTTAATAGGGAGGGTTGTTAATTTTGTTATCAAATTTGGATTATGTGGGGATTTTGGGATAAAATATATTTAGAGTTGGTAATGATCTTTTATCATTTTATGGAAAAATTATAGAATGAGTTACGGTGTGTGGTAAGACGGAGTAAGATATAAAAATTATTTTTGACGGTACAAAATCACGTGTCTACAAGGGGGATATACAAAATATCTTCCAAAGATTCGATTTGACTTATTAGGTAAACCAATTCTTCAGGATGGCGAAACCATTCCCGACTCTACAAACACATTATTTTCTTTGGAAGAAGCTCTCTCTCTCTAGAAATTTTGGTTAGAGTTTGCTGTCTCTCTTTCTTAATATATTTCTATATATATATCTTTGAGATTTACTTTAGATATTAATATTAAAATTTAATTTTTCCAATTATGTCATTTTCATTACTTTGTTAACTTACCTTTTAATTGTACTTATTTCTTATGGTTGGCACCACCACCTACTTTACTTAATTAATTGCATTATTTAACATATGATTGGCCCCATTGGGATCTCTAGTGATCTCACTTATCTATTCCCAAGCTAATCTCTTGGAACCAGGTATCATTACCTCAAAACTAATGTTGCGGGATGCAACTCCAGCAGAAAAACCTAAGAATACTATGGTTTCTTAGATCCAAAATTTCTCTACAGGATCTATCTCTATCCCCTTCCCGAGATCTCTTAGCCAAAGAGTCTCTAGCTTCTCATAGGTTCTTCCATAGATTTAAGCTGCTAGGAATTTATTTTCCTCATTTCCTTCAAGAATCAAGGCTGTTAATTTCAAATCTAGAATTCTACTAGCCAAATATTCAGTGGAAACACCTCCAAATGAAATACATGATGACCAACCCCAATCGCCAATTTACTCGGCCTTAGGTGGAGATGTAGGAGTTTTAAGTTAAGACTTTCACATTGATAAGAAAACATTAGAATGGAGTTTTATTCATATGGAAATATTTTAAAATAAACTTGGTTTTCTAATTGTTTCAAAAATAATGAGAGAAATAGTATCCAAGAAATTTATTATGAATTTTTAAACTCTGTCCAAAAGAAGATTAATTTCTTTGAATGGTTTGAGGCATATGCCGAGTATCATCAATTCGATTTTCCTTTTTCTATGTCAGTTAGTGTTTCAAAAGTATGGAAAACCATAAATGATGCAGATATCACTGCTGAACTTCTACCATTATAGGGTTTTACTATTTCTCATGTTGATAGCTCAATCGTTGCTTCACCTTTCAAAAGGAAGGGTGAGAACGAACCAGTTACCAGTAAATATATTAATAATATTTTTGAAAAAATAACTATTCAAATAAGTATCCTTATACTCTTAGTGAATATTTGATTTCAAAACCATCTCCAGCTATTAAACCATCAGATATGTCCACCTATTTGTCTCTATTATTCAAACCTTATGAGATCCCCTAGTACTTTTACTAAAGAACTCTAAATGCACAATTCAAAACCTTTTCCATAACTCTCTGATCTTCAATGAAGGTACATACAAATTGAGAAATATCTTAACCTATTAGTCCCTGATACCCGTGGTAATATCTAATCTGCTACAGTTGGAGAACTTCAACAAAGCAATTTAGATGATAGCCAGCCTGAGGAAGAAGTTTCTATTGAAATTGCTCCTGCCAAAATTGAATAGTCCAGTTGGCATAAGACACAAATCATTATTACCCTAGAGCTACTAATTAGACATAGCATTAGAGGAGAAACCAAACGTTATGCAAAATAATTACAATGCCAATAATATCTATGAATGAAACATAGATGGTTGCTCTGAGTATAAAATCCTGTCTATATAATTGCTCATAACTGCTCAAATCAACTTATTACCCATATCCTCATGGTTGGATTCACAGGCTAGCTTATAGGATGGTGTGATACCCACCTTAGTGAGGTAGGTAAATAAAATATCTTCTAAAGTACCTGGGTTGATACATTAGGTGAATCAATTCTTATAGATAGTGAAAACATTCCCGACTCTACAAACACATTGATTTATATAATTATCAAAACCTTCATAGGTAGTCCAGGTATTTTTATAGAAAAGTCCTCTAAAATACTTAACAATATTATGTGCAAAACACTTTCTGATTTTAGATGGTAATTCTTTTCTCATGAGGATCTGCAAAGACCTGATGGAAATATCCCATATTAGAAAGAAAAATTCCTAGATAGATTGCTTAAGTCTAAATTCCTAGATAGATTGCTTAAGTCTCTTAAGGACTTAGTCAATGAAAAACTTCAACACCAATACTCAGGCGATATCATCCCTTATAAGCAAATCACTTATCGTCAGTTCATAAGTCTAATCAAGAAAGTTTCCTAGAAAATATGTCAATAAGAAAAGATACTATGGCAATAGCTAAAGATAGTGCATAAACCCGATGAGATTTAGGAAGTATTTGTGAACTATTAGGCCTACCCCCTATAGAAAGAAGTCTTATAGAATACCAACCTCACAAAGGAAAGTTTATACTACCAAGCCTGATGTTTCCAAAATGTCAAAATTTTCTCATCCTAAATGGAGTTCAATAGTGAAACCGGCTCTTCATGCCCCCAATAATGGCAAATGTTATCAGTGTGGAAAACCTCATCACATTGACAAATATTGTAAATTATAAAACAATTAGAAATCTTAACCTTGATGATTCTGTTCTTAGCCAAATCCAACAACTCTTACTAAAAGAAAGTGGAGATTCTGATACTGCTAATGACAAATTTGAACAACAGTTTAACCAAATTGAAAATGATGACTTAGAGTCCTCCTAGTCTAATCAAGAAGACCAACCTGAGATCAATGTTCTATCAAAAGAACAAGATCTCCTCTTAGAAATGATAAGTAATTTATAGGATTTTGATCAAAAAAATACTATCGACCAATTTATAAGTACTCTAGATAAGCATTCCATATCTTCGTTTGGTGTATTTTCTCATCCTCAGATAGCAAATACTTACAAAATCACTGATGTTCTAAATAGGTTCCCATTTTTTAAACCTAAGTTAGTAACTATTCAGGATCTACAATGAGAAATAGTGCTTCTTAAAGAGGAAGTTAAGGAAATAAAGCTAGATAAGACTTATATTGACTTTCCCTCGAACAATTTTCTGCAAAGGTTGAACAATCTTAGTCAATAGACATCACTATCTAATGGTTCAAGAAGTTGAACAAAGAGATTTTATCAACTATATCACAAGGATATCCATTAGGAGATGGCATACTTAGATTACCTTAATCATTAACAAGTTATTTATCCTATACATTATTGCCTTTTTTGACAAAGGTGCCGATCTCCATCATGTCCAAGAAGGACTTATCCTGACTAAATACTTTAAAAAACTAAGGAATCCCTTAGAGTTGCAAATGGTAGTAGACTATGAATCAATTAAATACTTTCCAATGTCAAAATATTAAATTCCCTAGGAAATTCACTTTTGCCATCCTTTACCTCCTTTGTCCTGGTAAAGGATATAACTAGTCCTGTAATACTAGGCACTCCTTTTGTTAAAACTCTTATTCCATTCAGGGTAACTCAGGTGAGAATAAATTTTGAAGAAAAAATATGTTTCTCCCATTTGATACCCCCTTCAAAAATCTGTCTTATTTTATTGAAAAAAAGAGGCTCCAATTAATTTCCTCAAAGAAGAAATAGCATTTTGAAGGCTGCAACAATAACTTCAGGAATCTTTCCTTCATTCTAAGATTAAGGCCTTAGAAAATAAAATCAAAGAAGAACTTTATGATGATTTACCCACAACATTCTGGAACCAAAAAAAGTACATAGTCAGGTTTCCTTATGAACCGGACTTTGAAGAAAGAACTATCCCCACAAAAGCCCGACCCATTTAAATGAATCATAAACTAACAATCCACTTCCAAGCGCAAATCAATGATTTTCTTAAAAATAGATCATTTGTGTTGATTTTATGTCAATAAAAGTTCTGAAATCAAGCGAGGTATCCCTCTTTTGGTCATCAGTTATAAGCCTCTAAATACTTCTCTTCGATGGATTAGGTATCCTACTCCAAACAAAAAGATCTACTCCAGTGATTTAATGCTGCTATAATTTTCCCAAAATTTGATCTAAAATTTGGATTTTGGAAAATCCAAATTGATCCAAGAGATCAATATAAAACTACCTTTACAGTACCATTCGGGCAATATGAATGAAACGTAATGCCCTTTGACCTAAAAAATGCCCCTTCAGAATTTCAGAAAAATGAATGATATTTTTAATCCTTTTCAAAGTTAATAATAGTCTATGTTGATGATGTCTTAGTATTTTCCACTAGCATTAACCAACATTTTAAATACTTGATTATTTTATTTAATGTCATTGGGGAAAATGGTCTTGTTTGGTCCAAAACTAGGTATAGTCTTTTTCTGAGCGATATTAGATTTCTCGGGCATAATATCTGTCAAGAAAATATTACTTCTATTCAACGGGCCATCCAGTTTGATGATTAATTTCCTGATCAAATTCTTTACAGAAGACAACTCTAAAGATTTTTAGGATGTGTCAATTAAATAGCGGATTTTATTCCTGGACATAACAATCTATTAAAACCTCTCCATGACAGGTTGAAAAAGCCTCCTCCTTTATCGACTAACATCCACACTAATGTAGTTGAAGAGATCAAATTAAAGGCAAAATACCCTTTCCTATCACTCCTTGACCCTTCTGCATTAAAAATAGTCAAAATAGATGCATCAGACACAGGTTATGGTGGTATTTTAAAATAAAAGAAAAATGATAAAGAACATATTGTTGCATTTGCTTCCAAGCATTAGAATAAATCTCCACAAAACCATCCAACTATTAAAAAGGAATTTTAGCAATTGTGTTATGCGTCTCTAAATTTCAAGTTGATTTATTAAATCAAATTTTTTATTAAGGATTCACTGTAAGGCTACGAAAGCTATTTTACAAAAAGATGTGCAAAACCTAGCCTCTATGCATATATTTGCTAGATGGTAAGCTATTTTATATATTTTTTATTTCAATATTGAATATATCAAAGGGAGCTCCAACTCTATACTAGACTTTTTTACAAAAAATTCTTGCAGGGAAGATAAAATAACTAAGAAAAAAAAAAGCAGAAACTATTGTACCTCCATAAATTCTGGCTCTTCCATCCCTAGAAGAGAATACCCAAAAAATAGTTACCCCATAGAAAAAAATTATTATTCCATCCAAGCAACTTTTAACTATAGCAGTTAAAGAAAACCAACCAAGATATCAAACCCCAGTTGACTATGCCATGCAGGGAATACCTCAACCCTATATGATGCAAACAAGCCCAACCACAAAAAATGGGTTGATTTTGTTGAATAGGAAGAAGAAGAAATCCAGTTAGCCCAAATAGTATCTATCCTATGGATAGAAGATGATTTTAAACAGTGGAGATTACTTATGGATTTTAAAGATCCAATGACTATAACAGGTGCCAGGAAAAAGGATTTGATAATTGATTTTCAAATCTTTTAGAAAATATTTTCAAAAGCAAAGGCCTCAAGCTATCTTCTTATTCTGTGGTTGCAAAAAAGCACCATAAAAGATACAGTTGAGGTAGAAAACTCCATTAATTTTTTCTCTAATTTTTTACAGAATAATTCAAATGTTTGTCCTATACCAAGTAAAAAAATTTCTTCACCCATATCACAACTGATTTGCTCCAGTAGAGGATCCTCCTCGGATTATCCAACTTATTCCAAAAATGATAGTGCTTACCCACTAATCCAAATTGAACCTGAATATTAGTATTCCAACCCCTAAAAGGTAGCTAAGCAGATAGTTAGCCCTTCAACAAATTTTATCCAAAAAAATCACACCTACACCTCAAAGTTTTATGAATTTATTATAGATACCAAGTCCTGTTTATTCAAACCTTACAAAGATAAACGAACCCAATCATATGTTACTCATACCACGATTTGGATTAACAAAATAATCTCACCTAAAGGATGGGATATGCACTCAACAAAATATCATAAGCTTACTGAAGCTTATGATCCCTAATATTATAACTATTTTGACTATCAAAGAGCATGCATGAATACATTCACCTTCCAAAATAAAACTAGCAAACATTCATGGTTTTTCCTCGAGAATAGTAACTGGCTTTAGAATTTTCTCTGTGGTTCTTGCACCAATGGTGACTAATTTATGGTCATAAGTTTGAGATCCTTCCTCTCCTAGTCTGAGAAGGATATGAATATCTTACACAAAAATTTCATAATGATTACCAAGTTCCTCTACTTTTATAATTTTTCCACAGGTTATATATTTCATAGATATTTTCACTAAAATTTTTCTTCCACAAGCTGGAGGGAGAAAAGGGGCTTTCATGGATAGCTCTCCAAGACCATCGCAAATTGTACAAAAATTGAGATTCAATGGAGGCTTATGTGCCAGAGATAGAAAATTGATTCTGATGCAACCCTGGATATCTTGCTCCAACAGATGCTGCCCAAATCTCATTTTTACAACAACTATCAATTGTAGCTGCACAATTAACAAAGTCAAGTTAGAGGAGATTTTATTCAACAAATGGAAAAAAATTCTCCAACAAATCAAGGCCGAAGTTTCTAGTAATCAACGTTCATAAAAAAAATATGACACAGATGATGAAGAAGAATTTCAATCAATTTGACATCACCAATTAGTCATCAACATTGATGTCATGAATGACATCAATAGCCAATTGGTGAAAAATTATTGTGGGTGCTACCGTTGCTTCATTGTAACACTATAGCAATAATTAAAGGTGTTACTGTAGCTTTGCTGTAGCATATTTTTGTCTATAAATAGCCTACATCTCTACTTGAAGAGATCACATTTTTTTATTTGGAAGAAGATCTCTCTCACTAGTAATCTTGGTTAGAGTTTTCTCTTTCTATCTCTATTTTGTCTCTTTGAAATTTACTTTTGACATTAATATCAAAATTTAATTTTTCCAATTGTGTCATTTTTATTACTTTATTAACTTGCCTTTTTATTGTACTTAATACTTATGGTTGGCACTTCCACCTACTTTAGTTCATTAATTGCATCATTTAGCATATGGACGTCCCCGCTTTATTTATTTCTTTACATTTACTTGCATACTTTATATTTCAGATCAACTAACTTGCTTCCTTTCCTTTTTCTCCTTCCCCGTATGTTACCCTCTTTGTTTTAGTATATATATATATATATATATTCTAGATGGATTGCCTAAGTATCTTTGATATGGAAGTCCTACGTATCAGTTAATAATATCTAGGATTCCATAGAATGAGAAGATGATGTGTGGCTTGAGGACTCCACTTTTGAAAATATTTTCTGGATGGTCTAAAAATCTATTATCAAATCCTTCTTGATAGCACTTATTATAGTCTTTGGATGTTTAACACCCATAAATAAGCGCCATTGCTTAAAATCATATTCCATCCATGGGACATACACTGTTTGGGCTAACTAGGTTTCTTCTTGTTGTTCAACCAAATTAGCCTTTTTTTAGGTTGAAAATTGATATTAGATTTGGACTTATTTTAATCATATAGGATTGAGGTATTCCCTTCATGGCACAGTCAGCTGGATTTTGATATCTTGGTTGGTTTGTTATAGCAGCTATAGTTAAAAGTTTCTTGAATACGACAACAATTTTTTGTTAAGGGGTAACAGTTTTTTGGGTATTCTCTGCCAGGGATGGGAGGGCCAAAATTTTTAGAGGTGCAATAGTTTCTGCTTTTTTATCTGGTGATTTTATCTTTCCTACAAAAATTTCCATGTAAGAAAGTCTGGCATAGAGTTAGAACTCCCTTTGATATATTAAATAGCAAAATCAAAAATAGATTAAATATCTTGTCATCTAGTAAATATATGCTTAGAGGCTAGGTTTTGCACATATTTTTGTAAAACAAATTTTGCAGTCTTAACATCTATCCTTAATAAAAAAAAATTGATTTAATTAATTAGGCTAGAATTTAGAAATGCATAACATAATAGCTAAAATTTCTTTTTTTAATAATGGGATTTTTTTTTGAGCTTTATTCCAATTCTTAGAAGCAAATGCAGTAATATGTTCTTTATCAATTTTCTTTTGTTTTAAAATGTCACCATAACCTATATCTGATGCATCTATTTTAACTATTTTTAATGCAGAAGGGTCAAGGAGTGATAGGCAAGGGATATCTTTTACCTATAATTTTATCTCTTTAACTCTCATGGTGTGGATGTTAGTCCATAAAGGAAGAGGATTTTTTAACCTTTCATGGAGAGGTTTTAACAGATTGTTATGTCTAGGAATAAAATTTTCTATATAATTGACACATCAACAAAATATTTGGAGTTGTATTTGATCAAGAATTTGATTAGGAAATTTATCATCAAATTGGATGGACAGTTGAATAGGAGTAGTAGTGCTTGATAGATATTATGCTCGAGAAATCTAATATCGACTTGGAATAGACTATACTTAATTTTGGACAAAACTAAGCCATTTTCGCTGATGACATTGAAGAAATCTATCAAATATTTAAAATTTTGTTCAATGCTAGCGGAAAACACTAAGACACCATCAATGTAGTCTATTATGAACTTTAAGAAAGGATTAAAACGATCATTCATTAGTTTCTGAAATTCTGAAGGGGCATTACGTTCCATTCATATTGCCCGAATAGTACTGTAAAGTCACTTTTATATCATTCTCTTGGATCAATTTGGATTTTCAAAAAACTAAATTTTAGATCAAATTTTGAGAAAATTGTAGTTGGATAAAGTCACTGGAGTAGATTTTTTTTGTTTGGAATAGGATGCCTAATCCACCAAAGAGCAGTATTTAGAGACTTATAAATGATGAATATATGAGGGACTCCTCATTCGATTTAAGAACTTTTATTGAAAAAAAAGTAGCACAACTCTAGGGGTATTTACTTGATGACATGATCTATTATTTAAGAACATCATTGATTTTTCTTTGGCAGTGGATTGTTAGTTTATGATTCATTTGAATGGGTCAAGTTTTGGTGAGGATAGATTTTTTATTAAAGTTAGGTTTGTAAGGAAGCCTGACCATGTGGTTTTTGTGGTTCCAGGATGTTGTAGGTAAATCAACACAAATTTCTTCTTTGATTTTTATTTCTAAGGCCTTAATCTTAGATTGAAGGAAAGATTTTGAGGCTGTTGTTGCAGCCTTTGAAATGCAATTTCTTCTTTGAGAAAATTTATTTGAGCCTCTTTACTTTTTTAAAAGTATAAAACTTTTCAAATGGGGGGTTTGTTAAATGGGATAAACATATTTGTGTCATCAATAGTTATTCCCACTTGAGTAACCCTAAATGGGATGAGAGTTTCAATAAAATAAGTGCCTAGTACAAAGGAGGTAGAGGATGACAAAAGCAAATTTCCTAGGTAATTTTGTATTTTAACACTGTAAATTTGTAACTGATTCCTAGTCTACTACCATTCGCATCTCTAAGGGCTTCTTTAGTTTTTGCAAAGTGTTTAGTAGGGATAAGTGTCTCTTGGACGCAATTAAGATCAACACCTATGTTGAACAAGACAATTATATCCAGAATAAATAACTTGTTAATGATTAAGGTTATCTGAGTGTGCCATCTCCCAATGGTTATACTTATGATATGGTTGATAAAATATCCTTATTCAACTTCTTAACCTATTGGATCAGTGATGTCTATCGAATGAGATTGTTCAGTCTTTGTAGAAAATTGTTGGAGGACAAGTCGATCTAAGTCTCGTCTAGCTTTTATTTCCCTATCTTCCACTTTAAGAAGAACTATTTCTTATTGGTGATCCTGAATAGTTACTACCTTAGGTTTAATGAAAGGGAACCTATTTAGAATATCGGTGATCTTGTAAGAACTTGCTATCTAAAGATGAATAAATACACCAGATGAGAATGTGGAAGGCTTATACAGAGTCATTTTAAATTGGTCTCGATAGTATTTTTTTTATCAAAATCCTATAAATAACTTATCATTTCTAGGAGGAGATCTTGTTCTTTTGATAGAACATTGATCTCAGGTTGGTCTTCTTTGTTAGACAAAGAGGACTCTAAGTCATCATTTTGATTTTGGTTAAACTGTTGTTCAAATTTGTCATTAGCAGTATTAGAATCACCTTTTTTTTTACTAGTAAGAGGTGTTGGATCTGGCTAAGAATAGAATCATCAAGGTTAAGATTTCTAACCATTTGATAATATACAACAATATGATGAAGTTTTCCACACCTATAATATTTGCCATTATTGGGGGCATGAAGAGTCATTTTCGCTGGTGAGCTTCATTTAGGATGAGAAGATTTTGATTTTTTGAAACATCAGGCTTGGTAGTGAAAACTTCCCTTTTTGAGGTTGGTATTCTATTATTCTTTTTCCTATAGGGGTAGGCTGGATTATTTACAAAAACTTCCTAAATCTCATTAGTTTTGTGCCCTGTCTTTAGCTAGTTGTCGTAGTATCTTATCTTATAGATAATTTTTCAACGAAACTTGCCTGATTAGACTTTTGGGTTGACCATAAGTGATTTGCTCAGAAGGTATGATATCACATAAGTATTGGTGTTGAAGCTCTTCTTTTACTAGGTCCTTAAGAGACTTAGGTAATCCATCTAGGAATTTTTCGTTCCAATATGGGAGATTTCCATTACGTCTTATAGATCCTCATGAGAAGAAAATATTTATACCATCTAGAATCAGAAAGCATTTTGTGCTTAAGATTTTAAATGCATGCTAAACCTGGTCCCTTTCTCGGCATAGTATATATGTATATATGTATGTGATTGCATATGGTTTTACTTGGTTTTAAAAATTTGCAATATTTTATCTTTATTACTGAGTACATGCTAGCATTTACCCTCTAACTAGTCTTCGGGCGTTGTATCCCCACACGATGCAGGAATCAACCATACTACTCCTTCTGCTTAGTGAATTGGATTGGTGGATCGCTTAGAATCAGACTGAAGTGGTAAGATTCCATACCCTAGAAGATGCCATTTCATGTTATAGACTTCTTTATTTTACTTTCATTTTTTGTCTATGGTTGGGGGCATGTCCCAACTGGATATTCTTAGTTTATGGATAAAGGCTTTATGTGATTACTATGGGTATGTAAGGCATCGATATTGGTGTCAACCTTGGCATTGGTATTGGTATTGAAGTTGACATTGGTTGGATATTTAGTTGGATATTGGTTGGTTATGGTTATGGATTTTATTATTGTCTTTCAATTATAATTATTTTATCTTGTTATACGTTAGATATTCATCCGACATAAGGTACAGGGTGATTATGGTTGTGTATTGGGGGTGGTCTCCGTATCGATTGGACTTAAGGCACCCGATATGACGAGGCCCAGGTTTGGGTTATGTTATATTGGTATCAGAGCCATAGGTTTATGGTCGATTGGGAGTCCACAAAGCTATGTCGAGTAGGGTCTCTTTTAAGGGTGTGTAGCATGCCACACTTATAAGGGAGAGGTAATAAGGCATTTAGGAATGTTTCTCTTTCTTGTGCTTTATTTTTAAGTTATAGAGTCTAAGTCTCGAAATTATCTTTAATTCCTATTTGCTTGCTTACTAGATTATGCCTCGATGATTTGAAGCTCATGGAAACACCTCTGTCTCAATTGGGGACAATGTTGATGGGACACTCTCTACTCATGGAATCCAAACTCGGTCTAAGGGTCCAGTTCATGATTGTCCTCTTAGAGTTCTACCTGTTCCCTCTAGTCCATCATGAACTCCTCGAGATAAAATGACAAGTGTTGAGTTTTATCAGTCCATTCATATATTGGCACAATTTGTAACTTCTCAGTCTAAGCATGGTGTTTCTATTACTCCATCTTCTGAGGCCAAAAGGGTTAGCTAGTTCATAAGGTTGAGTCCTTCGAACTTTATGGGTGTTAGGGTTGAGGAGGATCCTTAAGGTGTTATGGATGAGATGGAAAATATCTTCCATTTTATGCATTTCATGAATATGGATAGCATGGAGTTTTCCACCTATCAGCTTAAAGATATGGCATACCAATGGTATGAGGAATGGGATAAGGCAAAGGGTGATGATGTTGAGTCATCTCTATGGGATGATTTTTCTAATGCTTTTCTGGATCGTTTTTTTCCGTAGGAGTTGAGCGAAGTGAAAATGGAAGAGTTTGTTAATTTAAAGCAAGGTAAGATGTCAGTCAAGGGGTATGCCTTGAAGTTTCACCAGTTATTGCGATATGTTCCAGAGTTGGTTTCGAGCATGCAGGCTAGGATAAGGAAGTTTTCTTTTAGGTTGTCTAGAGAATTAATTTTGGAGAGTAAGGCTGCATTATTAAATAAGGACATAGATATCTCCAAGTTATTTATGTATATGCAGCAGCTTGAAAAATAGAAGAAGAAGTAGGTTGAGTTATGGGAGAGGTAAGTAAAGTAGTTCAAAATCTATGAGCAGAGTGGTGGCTAACAGTAGAGTGGTGGGGATGGGAGTAAGTAGCCCAAGAAGAAGTCGGACAATTGTGGGTCTTACTCGATGGCAAGTGTTCCCTACCCAAAGCCATTGGGTGACAGGCGTTTCCATGGTAGCAACTACTTTAGGGAATAGGGTGCCCAATCTTAGGCTACTGGGGCTCAGTTAGCTCCATCATATCTTTTTTATAGATTTTTTGGTCATTTGCATCAGGGTTTTTCTGATGAGGGAAGGGACAAGTACTTCAACTGTAGTCAGCTAGGGCATATTCTTAGAAACCGTCCTATTAGTAAGGTTGTATTCGGGGAAAACAAGGTTCCAGTTGCCTCTTCTTTAGCTTTGGCACCAAAGGGTGCACCATCTAGCTTCGATACTAGTCAGAATCATCTTTATACTCTCACTACTCACTAGGAGTCCGAGGCCTCACCTAATGTCGTGACTGATATGTTTAAACTCTTTTCCCATGATGTGTATTATTTACTTGATCCGAGGTTTACTCTCTCTTATGTGACCCCATTTATGGCTGTGCATTTAGGTTTTATCTTGAGTGTATTTTAGACCCTTTTTTATTTCTACCTTGGTAGGTAACTTTATGATTTCAAGAAGAGTCTATAGGGGGTGTGGTATCTTTTGGTAGTAAAGAAACTGTGGTGGATTTATTTAAATTAGATATGGTGGATTTTGATGTCATATTAGGGATAGATTGATTGCACTTATGGTATGCCTCTCTAGACTATCAGATCCATAAAGTAGTTTTTAATTTCCCTAGTGAGCTGGTTATTGAGTAGGAGGATGGTTCTCTAGCTCCTAAGGGGAAGTTCATATCATATCTTAGAGTTTGAAGATTAATTTCCAAGGGGTGTCTCTGTCATTTAGTTTGGGTTAAAAATTCTAACTCGTAATGTCCTTCTTTGTATTTCGTCCTGATGGTGAATTAATTTCCTGAGGTCTTTCCTAATGACCTTCCAGGTGTTCCTCCTAATAGAGAGATTGAGTTTGGGATCGATCTTGTACCGGACACTCATCCAATTTCTAATCCACCATATAGAATGGCTCTAGTTGAGTTGAAGAAGCTTAAGGAGTAACTAAAGGATCTCTTAGATAAGAGTTTCATTCATAGTAGTGTATTCTCATGGGGTGCACAGGTGTTATTCGTGCATAAGAAGGATGGTTCCCTTTGAATATGCATTAATTATCGCAATTGAATAAGGTGACAGTAAAGAATAAGTATCCCCTTCCAAGGAAAATTTTTCTCCAAAATTGATCTTCGATATCATCAGTTAAATATTAGGGACGAGGATATTCCTAAGACTGCTTTTTGTACTCGGTATGGGCATTTTGAGTTCCTGGTTATGTCTTTTGGCTTGACCAATGCCCTAGTGATATTTATGGATTTGATGAATAGGGTCTTTCATCAATTTTTGGAATTATTCATCATTGTATTCGTAGATGATATTTTGGTGTACTCTAAGAGTAAGATGGATCATACGAATCATCTCTATTTTATGTTGTAGATCCTGAAGAAGCGACAGTTGTATGCCAAGTTTTCAAAATGTGAAATTTGGTTCAATGCTATCACTTTTTAGGGACATATCATTTCTAGTGAAGGGATCAAGTGGATCCGTAGAAGGTTGCAGTGGTTAAGAAGTGGCCTAGACCCACGACTCCAATTGATATTCAGAGTTTAGCTAGCTACTATAGGAGTTTGTGGAGATTTTTTATTCTATAGCTGCCCCATTGACTAAATTGACATAAAAGAAGGTAAGGTTCTTGTGGTCTGATGTGTGTGAGGGTAATTTGGAGAAGCCAAAAAATAAGCTAACTTCAGCTCTAATTTTGACTTTGCCTGAGGGCATAATATATTTGTGGTATATTATGATGTGTCTCGTATGAGGCTTGGGTGCATTTGGATGCAGCATGGCAAGGTGATAACTTATGCCTCTAGATAGTTGAAGTTGCATGAGAGGAATTATCCAACTCATAATTCAAAATTATTAGATATGGTGTTCACATTGAAAATCTAGCATTACTTTTTGTATGGAGTGCATGTGGATATCTTTTCTGATCAAAAGAGCTTGCAGTATGTGTTTACTCAGAAAGAGCTTAACCTTAGGAAAAGGAGATGGCTTGATCTTCTCAAGGATTATTTCATGAGTCTTCACTACCATCTAGGTAAAGCTAATATGGTTAATGATGCCCTTAGAAAGTTATATATGGGGAGTATAGCTCACGTGGATATGGAGAAGCGGGACTTGTTAAAGTATATTCACCATTTGGCTAACCTTGGAGTTCGTCTATTGGACTCTAAGAATGGTTGTGTGTTCATTCAAGAGGTAGAGTAGTCATCTTTAGGTGTTAAAATTAAGGAGAAACAAGTGTTAGACCTAGTATTGATGAGAATCAAGGGTAACATTAGTGGAAAGAAGGTGATGGCCTTCAAGATTAGTGGTGATGGTACCCTATGATACCAAGAGAGATTAAGTGTTCCTGATATAGTTGGTTTGCAAGAGAGGATTTTGGATGAGGCGCATAAATCGCGCTATGTTGTTCATCTTGGTTTGACAAAAATGTATCATGAAATCAAGGAGATGTATTGATGGAACAATATGAAGAGAGATGTGTCTAGTTTTGTGGTCAAGTGCATGGTGTGCCAACAAGTGAAAGTTGAGCACCTGAGGCTCGACGGATTATATTAAGAGATTGAGATACATGTTAGAAGTAGGAAGTGATCAACATGGATTTAGATATCGGTCTTCCTCGATCTCAGAATCAATTTGATTTGGTGTAAGTCATCATGGATAGGATGATGAAGTTTGCTCATTTTTTACCGACGAGGACTACCTTCTCGGCTGAGAATTATGCGAGGCTATATCCTCATGAGATTGTAAAGTTGGATAGGGTACAAATTTCTATCATCTCAAATCGTGGTACATAGTTTATAGTGCACTTTTCGCGATCGTTTCAGAAAGGTTTGGGAACCAAAGTGAGCCGTAGTACTGCTTTCCACCCGCAGTCGAATGGGAAAGTAAAAAGGACTATTCAAACATTAAAGAATATGCTTCGCTCTTACGTGATTGACTATGGTGGTAGTTGGGTTGAGCATTTGCGTCTTATAGAGTTTGCCTATAATAATAGCTACCACTCTAGCATTGGAATGGCTCCATTTAAAGCATTTTATGGTAGGAGGTGTAGGTCTCCTATTGGGTGGTTTGAGGTTGGTGAGGCGGATATATTTGGCCCGTATTTGGTTTGCCAAGCTATATAGAAAGTAAAGGTGATTCGAGATAGACTTAAGGCTTCCTAAAGTCACCAAAATTCCTATGCGGATGTGAGGCGAAGAGAGTTAGCATTTGAGGTTAGGGATAGGGTGTTCTTAAAGTTGTTTCTCATGGAAAAAGTGATACGGTTTAGGAAAAAGGGGAAGCTTAGTCATCGGTATGTTGGTCCGTACTTAGTTTTGAGAAGGGTAGGCAATGTTACGTATGATTTGGGTTGCCTACTAATTTGAGCTCTATTCACCCAACGTTCTATGTTCTATGTTGAGAAAATGTATGAGTTATCATCTCAAATTATGCCTATCAAGGATATTTGCATCTCAGATTCTTTGTCTTATGAGGTGATCTCGATTAAGATCTTCGATCGGCAGGTTCGTTGGTTGTGGACCACGGATGTGACCTCGGTAAAGGTTCTATAGAAGAACCACAAAGTTGAAGAGGCTACTTGGGAATCTGAAGAGGACATGAAGTCCAAATATGCATTCCTATTTTCTTCTCCAGGAATTCATCCTGAAAGTATGTGTTCTTCATCATACTTTTGTTTTCTAACTTAGTTAAAGGAAGGATTGATTTTCTTGAATCTTTGTTTACTAACTTATTTAAAGGTCAGAGTTGAGGTGTTAAGGTTTAAATCATGCTTGTACTGCCTTGTTCCATCATTCGAGGATGAATGATCCAAGAGAGGGAGAATTGAAACACCCTGGCTTTTGGCCCTTGGAAATTTTCTGAGTTTTAGCTTTTTGTTGATCATACGACTTACCATACGAGTCATATAATGAGGATATGGGTCAAGTGACCCAACTCATAGATGTCCAGTGTTTGGTGGTTAAGGTTTTGTTGTGGTTACGAGTTGATGGTGATGAGTCATATGTTTAGGGTATAAGTGGTATAGTGAAGTCGTAAGTTGTCAAATGTCCAAATGCTTTGATTCTATTTTGGATATAAATTATGGGTACTATTCGTATATTATGGGTACGAGTGGCACAAAGGGAGTCATATGGTAGACAGTGTATGGATGTCCAACCTTCTGTTCTGTGTATGAATGGGCGGTACCAATCGTATGATGTGGGTACGAGTGGAGGGGTTCAACTAGACCTACCTAAGGAAATTTTTACAATTTAAGTTGGGGTTTTTTGGACATTTCTCCTCTTAACTTCTTTTGACCTATGACTTAAAACACTCTTGGGATTTTGATTAACCTACTATTCCCAAATCAAAACACTCTAAAATCTCTCTCAAGCTCTTGGGTCAAGAAAGGCTAGGGTTTTCTTCCAGGTGGTCAATTAAGGCTCTAAAGGGTAGTTTCTCTCCATCTTCCTCATTTTCTAAGGCGTGTTACTCCTTGCTCATTGTTAATTCAAACTAAAAGCATGTTTTACTTAATGGTTTTCATAGTATAATTGTGATATTATTTTAGGTTTTAAAATATGTGTTGGGGGTTTTGGTTTTTCTTGGTTAGATATTGTTTTCTCATGTTTTTCTTATGGTTTTTGTGTTATAATTGTGGTTTGAATATGTGGTTGCATGGGAATGGTTAATTATTTCTTGGTATTGATTTTGGAAACTATATGCCCTCAACATGTTTGATAAAATGACAATGAGAGTATTTTTTTCACATAGTTTGACTTTTATTGAAAACCTTGCATTGTATAATATGGTAATGGAACCTAAATTGGTTTGATTGAATTAAATGATTTTGAAAGGTCTTGGTGTCCATAATTTTGATTAATGGGAAATCCTATAGGGTACATGGGAATCCCTTAAGTGTTGGTTAATGACATTGCTTTCAAGCTATAGTCAGTATGACAATACCACTTCATAATGACTTGGTAATTAAATTCTAGAATTGGTGGTTTGGTTATGTTCTAAAGGTTTTAATTGGGAAATAATGGCCGGTTGTGATAGCTAACCATGACAGTGTGAGTCCAACTAACGGACACCGGAAACTCATGTTTGCCGACATGAGGGTTGGTCATGGTGACCATATATTTGTGGGGTACACGGGAATCCCCTGGGTTTATACTTGTATATATGTATCATGGAGGGTGAAGGGTAAACGAGTTTCCTCGGACCCTATGATATCACTAGTTCATACGGCTACACGCATTGGGGCCGTTCAGGGGTAACAATGGACCCATATAGCTCGTGGGTGGTTTTAGGACAATTAAGCTACACAACCTAGGTTATGGTTTTAAATGCATGCTAAACCCGATTCTCTTTCCTAGCATGGTATATAAGTATATATATATGTGATTGCATATGGTTATTTACTTGGTTTTTAATGTTGGCATTATTACATCCTTATTCCTGAGTATATGCTAGTGTTCACCCGCTAACCCATTTTTGGGCATTGTATCCCTACCTGATGCAGGAACTGGCCATACTACTCTTTTTGCTTAGTGACTTAGATTCGGGAACAACTTAGAGTCAAACTGAAGTGGCGAGCTTTAATACTCTGGAAGACTCCATTTCATGCTATGGACTTCTTTACTTTACTTTCATTTATTGGATATTGGTTTTTGCTATGGTCGGGGGCATGTCTTGATTGGACGTTCTTGGGTTTCGGATAGAGGCTTTGTATGACTACTATGGGCATGGGCGGTGTCGGTATTAGTGTCAATCTTGGCATTGGTATTGGTATTGGGGTTGATACCGATTGGATGTTTTGATGGATATTTGGTTGGTTATGGTAATGAATTTTATTATTGTCTTTCAGTTTTAATTGTTTTATCTTTTTATATGTTTGAAATCCATCCGATGTAAGGTGCAGGGTGATTATGGTTGGGTATTGGGGGTGTTCTTCGATCCCGATTGGACTTGAGGAACTCGACATGACTAGTCCCTTGTTCGGGTTGTGTCACTCATACCACGGTTTGGATTAACAAAATAATCTCACCCAAAGAATCGGGTATGCACCCAGCAAAATATCAGAAGCTTACTGAAACTTATGATCCCCAATATTATACCTAGTTTTACTACAGAAGAACGTGGATGAATGAATTCATCTTCCAAAATAAAAATAGAAAAATTTCTTGTTTTTTCCTCTGGGGAAAACAACTGGCTTTGAAATTTCCTTAGTTGTTCCTGCACTAATGGTGGCCAATTTATGGTCATAAGTTTGAGATCCTTCCTCTCCCGGTCCAACAAGGATATGAATATTTTACACAAAAATTGCATATTTATCACCAAGTTCCTCTACTTTTATAATTTTCCCACAGATTCCACATTTCATAGATATTTTCACAAAAATTTACCTTCCATAAGCAGGAGGGGTAAAAATTGGGACTCAATGGAGGCTTATGTGCTAAACATTGAAAAATGGTTCTGATGCAACCTTGGATATCTGGCTCCAACAGATGTTGTCCAAGTCTTATTTTTACAACAAAAATCAATTGCTGCTGCACAATTAGCAAAGTCAGGAAGTAGAGGAGATTTTATTTAACAAATGGTAAAAATTCTCTCACAAATCAAGGTTGAATGTCCTACAAATAAATGTTCATCGAAAAAATCTGACACAGATGATGAACAAGAATTTCAATTATTTGACATCACTAATTATCATCAACATGGATGTCATGAATGACATCAACAACCAATTTCTGAATAACTATTGTGGGTGTTACTGTAGCTTCACTATATCAATACTGTAGCATTTTTACTGTAGAATATTTTTTAGTATAAATAACCTACTTCTCCACTTGAAGAGAACACATTATTTTCTTTGAAAGAAGCTCTCTCTCACTAGAAATCATAGTTAGAGTTTGCTCTTTCTCTCTCTCTTGTATCTTTGAAATTTACTTTTGATATTAATATCAAATTTCAATTTTTCCAATTGTGTCATTTTCATTACTTTATTAACTTGCCTTTTCGTTTTCATTTTCATTAATTTACTGGAAAACCATATATATATTTGTGTGTATATATATATATATATATATATATATATATATATATGATTAATAATAAAAAGACTAGCATGTACTCATGTACTCAGGAATAAGGATTGCATATGGTCATTTATGACATCAATGTTGATGACTAATTATTGATGTCAAATTTATTGAAATTCTTATTCATCATCTATGTCGGATTTTTTCGATGAATGTTGATTACTAGGAACTTCAGCCTTGATTTGTTGGAGAATTTTTTTTTATTTGTTGAATAAAATATCCTCTGCTTCTTGACTTTGCTAATTGTGCAGCTACAATTGATTTTTGTTGTAAAAATAAGATTTGGGCAGCATCTGTTGGAGCCAAATATCCAGCAATGTGTCAAAACCATTTTTCTATGTCTGACACATAAATCTCCATTGGATCCTAATTTTTATACCATTTGTAATGGCCTCGGAGAGCTAGCCATGGAAGATCTTTTTGCCCCACCAATTTGTGGAAGGCAACTTTTAATGATAATATCTACGGAATGTAGAACCTATGGAAATTGTAAAAGTATAGGAACTTGTTAATTATTTTGAATTTTTTGTGTAAAATTTTCATATTCTTCTCGGACCGGGAGAGGAAGGATCTCAAAATTGTGACCATAAATCGACAACCATTGGTGTAGAAACCACTAAGGAAATTCCGAATCCAGTTGCTTTACCCAAGGAAAAAATGAAGAATGTTTGCCAGTTTTATTTTGAAAGGTGAATGTATTCATGCATACTCTTTGATAGTCAAAATAGTTATAATATTGGGGATCATAATCTTCAGTAAGCTTCTGATATTTTTCTGGGAGCATAACCCATTCTTTAGGTGAGATTATTTTGTTAATCCAAACCATGGTATGAGTAACATAAGATTGGGTTTGTTTATATTTGGGGGTTTGAAAAAACAGGACTTGGTATCTATAAGGATAAATTTATAAAACTTCTAGATGTAGGCAGGAGCTTTTTGGAAATAAATTTGTTAAAGGGATAAATATATTCTTAGCTACCTCTTGGAGGTTAGAATGCCAATATTCAGGTTCAATTTGGATTAGTAGGTAAACACTATCATTTTTTAAATAAGTTGGATCACCCAAACAAGGTCCTCTTATGAAGGAAATTGGTTGTGTTATGGGTGAAGAAATTGTTTTATGTGGTCCAGGACAAACATTTGAATTATTCTGTGAAAAATTAAAGAAAAAATTAATGGGGTTTTCTACCTCTACTATATCTTTTATGGTTTTTTTTTTCATCCACATAATGAGGAAATGATGCTTGGCTTGAGGCCTTCGCTTTTGAAAACATTTTTTGGAAGGTCTGAGAATATCTTATTAAACCATTCCTACTGGCACCTATTAGGGTCATCGGATCTTTATGACCCATAAGTAAGCGTCATTACTTAAAATCATCTCCCTTCCATGGGAGAGACACTATTTCAACTAATTGGGTTTCTTTTTTCTCCTCTTCAACTAATCAACCCATTTTTTGGGTTTGGAAATTGGTATTGAATTTGTACTTATTTGCATTATATAGGATTGAGGTATTCCTGCATGGCATATTCAGTTGCATTGATATCTTGGTTGGTTTGCTTCAGCTGCTATAGTTTAAAGTTGCTTGGATGCAATAATAATTTTTTTATGGGGTAACAGCTTTTGGGGTATTCGCTTCTGAGGATGGAAGAGCTGGAATTTATGGAGGTGCAATAGTTTCTGCTTTTTTTTTGGGTCATTTTATCTTCCCTTGTAAGAAAGTCTAGTATAGAGTTGGATCTCCCTTGAATATATTCAATATCAAAATAAAAAATAGATAAAATAGCTTGTCATTTAGCAAATATATGCTTAGAAGGGTTTTGCACATCCTTTTGTAAAACAAATTTTGCAACCTTATAGTCTATCCTTAATTAAACAAGATTATTTAATAAGTCGGCTTGAAATTTAGAAATGCATAACACAATTGCTAAAATTTCTTTTTTAATAGTTGGATAGTTTTGTTGAGCTTTGTTCCAATGCTTAGAAGCAAATGCAACAATATGTTCTTTATCATTTTTCTTTTGTTTTAAAATATCACCATAACCTATGTCTGATGCATTTGTATCGACTATTTTGACTGCAGAAGGGTCAAGGAGTGATAGGCAAGTGGGACCTTTTCCCTTTAATTTGATCTCTTTAACAACATTGGTGTGGATATTAGTGTAAGTAGGAGGAGGCTTTTTCAACCTGTCATGGAGAGGTTTTAATAGATTGTTAAGTCCAAGAATAAAATTTACTATATAACTGACATATCCTAAAAACCTTTGGAGTTTTTTTTTATCAATAATTTATCGAGAAATTTATCAGCAAATTGGATGGACCATTGAATAGGAGTAATAGTACCTTGACAGATATTATGCCCGAGAAATCTAATATTGACTTGAAAAAGATTATACTTCGTTTTGGACAAAACTATGCCATTTTCCCTGATGACATTGAAGAAAACTCTCAAGTGTTTAAAATACTGGTCAATACTAGTGAAAAACACTAAGACATCATCATCAATATAGACTATTATGAAATTTGAAAAAGGATTACAAATATCATTTATTTTTTCTGAAATTCTGAAGGGGCATTTTTTAGGCCAAAGGGCATTACATTCCATTCATATTGCCCGAATGGTACTGTAAAGGCAGTTTTATATCAATCTCTTGGATCAATTTGGATTTTTCAAAATCCAGATTTTAGATCAAATTTTGAGAAAATTGTAGCAGCATATAGTCATTGGAGTAGATATTTTTTGTTTGGAATAGGATATTTAACCCATCAAATAGCAGCATTTAGAGGCTTATAATTGATGACCAAACAAGGGTCTCCTCATTCGATTTCATAATATTTATTAACATAAAAAGCAACACAACTCTAAGGGCATTTGCTCGGCGAGATGATCTGTTTTTAACAAGATTATTGATTTTCGCTTAACAGTGGATTGTTAGTTCATGATTCATTTGAATAGGTCGGGCTTTGGTGGGGATAGTTTTTATCAAAGTCAGGTTTGTAAGGAATCTTGACCATGTTCTTTTTGCGGTTCAAGAATGTTATGGGTAAATTAGCACAAAGTACTTCTTTGATTTCTGTTTCTAAGGCCTTAATTATAAATTGAAGGGAAGATTCCTGAAGTTGTTGTTGCAACCGTCAAAATAAACCTCTTTATTTTTTAAAAAGGACAACTTTTTAAATGGGGGGTTTGTCAAATGGGAGAAACATATTTTTGTCTTCAATAGTTATTCCCACTTGAGTAACCCTGAATGGGATGAGAGTTTCAATGAACGGAGTACCTAGTATTACAAGACTGGTTATATCCTTTACCAGGACAAAGGAGGTAGAGGATGACAGAAGCAAATTTCCAAAGGAATTTTATATTTCGACATTGGAAAGTTTGCAACTGATTCATATATACTACCATTCGTAGATCTAAGGGTTTCTTAGTTTTTTCAAAGTATTTAGTTGGGATATGTCCCTCTAGGACACAATCGAGATCGGCACCTGTGTCGAACAAGGCAATGATATCCAGGATAAATTACTAGTTAATGATTAAATTTTTTCGAGTGTTCCATCTCCTAATAGATATCCTTGTAATATAGTTGAGAAAATCTCATCGTTTAACTTCTTGACCTATTGGATCAGTGATGTCTATTAGATGAGATTGTCTAACTTTTGTAAGAAATTATTGGAGGAAAAGTCAATCTAAGTCTTGTCTATCTTTTATTTTCCTAACTTCCACTTTAAGGAGCACTATTATTGATTGGAGATCCTAAATAGTTACTACCTTAGGTTTACTATATCGGAACCTATTCAGAACATAAGTGATGTTGTAATTATTTGCTATTTGAGGATGAGAAAATACACTAGATGAAGATGTGGAAGGCTTATCCAGAGACCTTTTAAATTGGTCTAGATAATATTTTTTCTGATCAAAATTCTACAAATTACTTATCATTTCTAGGAGGAGATCTAGATAATATATGTATCTCAGGTTGGTATTCTTGGTCATACTGGGAGAACTCTAAGTCATCATTTTCAATTTAGTTAAACTCTTGTTCAAATTCGTCATTAGCACTATCAGAATCTCAACTTTCTTCTAGTAAGAAATGTTGGATCTGGCTAAGAATAGAATAATCAAGGTTAAGATTTCTAATTATTTTAGATAATTTACAATATTTGGCAATATGACCAGGTTTTCCACACCTATAATATTTGCAATTATTAGGGGTAGGAAGAGCCGATTTTGTTGTTGAGCTCCATTTAAGATGAGAAGATTTTAATTTTCTAGAAACATCAGGGTTGGTAGTAGAAACTTCCCTTTCTAAGGTTTTTTTCGATAAGCCTTCCTCTTACAAAGGGGTAGGTCAAATTATTTACAAAAACTTCCTAAATCTCATTGGGTTTTTGCCCTGTCTTTAGCTAGTTGCCATAGTATCTTATCATGTCGACAGATTTTTAGGAAAACTTACTGGATTAGACTTCTAAGCTGACCATAAGTGATTTGCTCATAAAGGATGATATGGACTGAGTATTGGTGTTGAAGTTCTTCTTTGACTAGGTCCCTAGGAGACTTAGGCAATCCATCTAGGAATATTTCTTTCCAATAGAGGAGATTTCCATCAGGTATCTTATAGATCCTCATGAGAAAAGAATCTTTAGACAATCTAAAATCAGAAAGCATTTTCCACTTAAGATTGTTAAGTATTTCAGAGGGCCTTTCTCTAAACATACTTGGACTACCTATGAAGGTTTTGATAATCATATGAATCTATGTATTTGTAGAGCAGGGAATGGTTTCGCCATCCTTAAGAATTAGTTCACCTACTGAGTCAACTCGAATACTTTGGAAGATATTTTGTTTATCCTCCTCACTAAGATGTGTACCCCGCTATCCTTTAAGTTGGCATGTGAATCCAGCTATGAGGATATGGGTAGTAAGCTGATCAGAGTAGGTATGAACAGTTTTATAAGCAGTGGCAATTATTTTCACCCATTGAAGTTTGGACAAACTGTTATACTTAGAGTAGCCATCAATGTTCCATTCATAGATATCATTGGTGCTATAATTATTTTGCATAACATAAGGTTTCTTCTCTAGTGCTACATTCGGATGGGTAACTCTAGGGTAATAAAGTTTTTGTGGATTCCGCCAACTAGAAGTTTCAGTTTTGATAGGAGATATTTCAAGAATAACTTCCTCCGAATGGCTGTTGTCTGAATTGGTTTGTTGAAGTACCCCAACTAGTAGCAGGTGAGGTGTTACCTGGGGTATCAGGGACCACTGAGTTGAAAAATTTCTCAATTTATATAATCCTTCGTTGAATATTAGAGAGTTGTGGAAAAGGTTTTGAATTGTTCATTTGGAGTTCTCTAGTTAAGGTTCTAGGGATCTCATTAGGTTTGAATAATGGAGAAGAAGAGGTGGACGCCTCTGATGGTTTAAGAGATAGAGATAGTTTTGAAATCAAATATTCACCATTTGTATGAAGATAATTATTTGTATAATTATTTTATTCAAAAAGATTTTTAATATCTTTATCGGTAACTGGTTCATTTTTAGCCATCCTTTTGAAAGGTGAATCAATGACTGAGCTACCAACATGAGAAATAGTATAACCCTATTATGGCAGAAGTTCAGTGGTGATATCTGCACCTTTTATGATTTTCCATACTTTTTAAACATTAATTGACTCAGAAAAAGAAAAATCTAATTAATAATACTCGGTGTAGGCCTCAAACCATTCAAAGAAATTAAGTTGCTTTTGGAAAAAAATTAAAAATTCATAATAAATTTCTTGGATTCTATTTCTCTCATTCTTTCTTAAATGATTGAAAAAAAAGTTTGTTTTAAAATATTTTCAGATGAATAAAATTTTGTTCGAACTATTTCCTTATCAATGTGAAAGTCTTGACTTAAAATCCCTAGCTCTCCATCTAAGGCTGAGTAAGTTGGTGATTTTGGGGTTGGTTGTTATAGATTTCAGTTGGAGATGTTTCCGCCAAATATTTGGCTTGTGTGATCCTAGATTCAAAATTAACAACCTCGATTTTAGAAGGAAATGAGGAAATTGAATTCCTAGCATTTTGTTTCTCTAGAAGAATCAATGGGGAGCTAGAGACTCTCTGGCTAAGAGATCTCTGGAAGGAGATAGAGATAGTTCCCATATAGAACTGTCGGATCTAAGAAGCCTTAGTATTCTTAGGTTTTTCTGCTGGAGTTGCATCCTGCGACATCCAATTTTGAGTTAAGGATACCTAGTTCCTAGAGATTGGCTTGGGAACAAATAACTGAGATCGCTGAAGATCAGTTTGAAAGAAGACTATTTCTCCTTTATAGCTATTTTCCATAGCTCCAGAGCCAGAAGCAGTATGCATGGCCTTAGACTGAATTCTATAGATAATTGCTACTAAAGGGACCCAATTTTGGTCTTATAATGAGACATCTTAATATTGAGCGCTAAATAATTTAGTATATTTAGATCCTTTAAGGATACAATAAAATTTGGAAAAAATTAAAATAAATTGGACCATTACAAAGGCTGGTTTCGACCATTCCTAGTAAAGGAATCATTGAAATCTAGAAATCTAGAGTCTCTAAAACAAAGAAGAAGAGAGGTATCTAAACCTTCTCGAGAAAGAGGTTTAGCTTCTATTTAGACTAAACCAAAATGAAGGAATTGTACTTACGCATACATCTTTCTATAGCCCTGGGATTGAGAAGCTTCATATCCTCATGATCTGATTCAAGAGGAATAGTTTGTTCAATAGTGAAAATATGGTCGTCACTTTTCAAAGACCGTTATCTAGAAAAAGTTTTATAAATTTGGTCTTGAGGATACTTGGGAATTTGTCAATCATCAATTGATTTCTGCAAACCAATGAAGCTAATTTCTTCTTTAAGCTTTAAATTGGAAGTATTATAGGAACTTGTAGTGGGTGATGAGGATGAAGAGTTTTTAGAAAGAGATGAGAAGGGGCGGAAGAATGCCATAGAAGAATCTACAAGAGAATGATTAGAAATAACAACAATAATAACTTAAATGTTTCATATCCTTGGATCAAGAGACCATTAGGTTCCATAAAGAAAATTATTCAAGTATTTTACTCAATATTATATGAGAGAGTTAGATTTGGTAATTAAATTAGGGGAATCTTGTCTCAATCTTATACATGTTAGATAGATCAATTTTATTTTAAAGGTTCTTTAATTGGATAGTCCAAAGGTTATACATAACCATTTGTATGTCCACTAAGTCTTTTTCGGCAATGCAGACATTGATGCTTAGGTAAACAACCTATAGTGTAGATCGTCAAGATAACAGTACTATCTTCAGTTTGATCTTTTTATAAAATAGATTTTGCTAAGTTGTATAGATAAGTTCAAGTTTTACCATTTAGATTATAGATCTGACAGTACCATATAATAGCAAGTTAGGATGGAATTAAAGATTATATTTTTGTTTCTAACTTGCTATTATATGGTATTATTAGATCTATTATTATTTTATATTTATTTCTAACTTGTTATTATTCTTGTATTATTATTTTATATTTGATGGTAAAAATTCTATAAATACTCAAATATAACCTACATATTTTCTACATGTAGGGGCAAAAAGTGCACACTTTATTGAGTTACAATTTAATAAATTGAGTCATACATTACAAGAATCAGACGTAGAATTTTATCAATAAGTATGGGACGAAATGTTATTACCTCGATATAGTATTATTCATCTATTGAAAGGACTAAGGGGTCGTTTTGTAGAGTGTATTAAAAATAAAATGCATTCATTATTTATTGTGTATTATTAGTATTTTATTTGATATATTTTTTTAGTTTATGTTTAACTAATGTACTCTATTATGTTTTGAGGTAGGTATTACTAATACCATACTTTTTCATGTATTAGTAATATAAAGAATTTAACAAATGCATTATCTTGATTGGTGTACATTAGCATTAAATGAATGGATGCCATATAAGTTAGAGAAACACCCTTCTTATCTTCTGCAGATGTATCAATGCCTTTTCATTTTGACACTGCCAAACATAAAAATGTAGAAGAGCACCATATGTTTTAGCAGTTTTTATCTTCTTTGCTCAGTTATTGAAGTGTTTTTCTGCAATCTGGAATCTCAGTGGAACTTTAATAATAAAATAAAATCACCCAGAAAATTATAGCAGAAAAAAAAATTCAAGAATTCCATAAAATTGTTTGAATAAAGAGTACTTTTGTAAACTAACATTTTTTCATAAAAACTATACAAGATATTTTATTTCTAATATATCAAACCAAACAATGTGCAAGAACTAAGACAAACAGAACTAATATCAAAATTATTAATGTAACCATTACTAAGACATCATATTCAATATTACTCTTATACATTCTACCAAATGACCCCCAATTAATAAAAAAAATAAGGTCACCTAAAATAGAAAATACTCTTTTTAACATATTATTGTAAATAACCTATCTAGAAATTTATGTAATACATTTCAATTACTAATAAAACCTTTAAAAATTCCTCCTAAAGGTAATCGAGCATCGTTGTCTAATCAATATACATATATATAAAGAAGAATTTTAGACCATTCTATGTGGGCATGCCTTAGAGGCCTCCAATTCTATTTATTTTTTTGTGATTTTTTTGAACATTAATTGAGTTTTCTCATTTTAAATATCTATGTGTTTAAAGAAAACTCAAAAATCACTATATTTAACTCTCTTAAACATGTAAGTTACATGTGCTTTTTTTAATTCTAAGGAAAAATAAAAAATTTCAATTATTACTGAAAATAATTATTGAGTATTGAAAGCATGAAATGCCATTTATGCTTAAAAGAACGTTGCATTTCTGATCAATCAAATGGGCTGAATAATATTTGGCATATCCTTCATTTTCTCACCTGCTTTTTCATCCCATGTTTTTCATTATAATTTCTTTGTATATATGTGTATTGACAGTGCAATAATTCAGAACAAGTATAGGTTTGTCTTCTTGCTATTCATAGTCTTCTAACTTTATTTTTAGAACAAGCAAGTGCATCAAAAATTTATATTATGTGATTTATCTATTTCGCACTTTATGATTCGATTTGTAACATGAGGTACAATCATTTTCTTCTTTCTCACATGTTGTTTCCTTTAATACGTTATTCATGTGATTTAATTTAGTAGCTTTTTTAGACTTGATAAATACTCAATCGTCTCAGAAGATGGTAATTATCAACACTACATCTTTTGATTTTTTAATATTTCAATTTTCAGTCTTTTTTATTTTTTATGTAAATATATTAAGCATAACTTTCACGTTTTAGAGATGTAATTGGTATTTTTATAATTAATCATGTCATTATATTGTGATTGTTAAATAAGCTCATAAATTTTAAATCTAAAATTTGTTTTCAGGTACAAGATCTTATTATGGAGGAAAAATAAATCCTGAACTTATTTATTTATTAACATGTATGACTAATTTTTTAATCTGTGAAAACTAATTTAAGATTCTAGGTAAGGGTTCAAGTTATTCCGAAGGGGAGGGGTTAGGCACCCTTCAAAATTCACAAATATGGTACCTGAATAGACTAAATTTATCAAAGAGGGAGGAGGTAAAAGTAATTCCTTTGAGAAATGTAAATATTTAAAATAATGTAAAAATGTATGTACATTAAGTATATGAGTAAAGATTATTATTATGAAAATATGGAAAGAGTGTATAAAAATGTATAAATTTCATGTAAAAGAAAAGTATTTTGTGACATGTGAAAAGAAAGTATCTTTATGTACTATAAGAAGAAAAGTATATTTTACAAATAATACTACCTATTTGACGGAAATTACGGAGAGAAAAATAAAGATTTTACTTGAAAAGAAAGACTATACAATGATTATGATGTAAATGAATTAACTGATTAATTTTATCTGTATAAATATTAACGGCCTAAGTTTTGCCTAAATACGTAATGAACATTGTATAAATAAAAGGATTCCTGCCCAGCATCCCAAAAGTAGAGTTTCCACTATATTGTTATATTTTTGTATAATTATACGGATGAGAAATAACGTACAAATATAAATCTCGGAACTCCCTCTCAAATAGCACTTCTAGACGTGTTACCGAGAACATGTATAAATGCTTGATAGAAGTATTAAAAATAAATGAATAGTCACTAAAGTAAATGAAATTATGTGTACAAGTACATATTTCTTCATGTATGAAGAATAGAATTTTCTTACAAAGTGCGCTCAGATTAAGATTTAGATGCGACATTGCTACGAAGTGATTGCTCGACTAATCGACATTCCTAAATTGCGCTGCCAAGATACGAATTGTAAAACCCTTTGTGTTGTCGTGATATTATTAAGATTTCATCATTGCCCGAATTTATTTATTTTTGTTACGTATTTATATACATTATATTCACCTTTTTATTTGTGGAGGCCTCAAAAATTGACGGGAGTTTTTTCATTGGCCATATTGATACTTGACATGAATAAATAAACTTGAGAAAATAAAATTCATCTTTTGTAATGGGGTGGCCTCAAAAATCCGATGGAGAGATATTGTCATCGGCCAATATCAGTGTAGTATTTATTCCTAATCAGTGCAGCACATCCACAAATCAGTAAATGAGATAAAACAGATCCAAATTTACAAATACAATAATAAAGCTAAACAAGATTACCGAAAAAGATTAATAATATCATTAACATGTGAAAAAATGTAATAATCGATCTCAATGTCAAAAATAGTATGTAAAAATATAGAAACTATAAGCCAAATCACTCATAAACGGATCCCAAAACGGTGATTTTCATTGAACAAAACCAAGATCTCATCGAAAAAATTCAGAAATACCAAAACATGTATAGTTAGATTTGGCAAATGATAAAGTAAAAAACAACACCATTTAACTAAAATAATGAGTGAGAATTGAAGTAGGTAAGTAACCAAACAACACTGCTGCTTCAACAACAATAAAGCATCGGAGAAACGTGTTTCTCGGCCATGTTCGACGGTAAATTGACGAAAAGGATCAAGGAAAATAGTGGTGGTAGTGTAGGAATTTTTTGGCCAGATTTGGCCCATTTTTTTGTGGGAAGAAGGAAAAGGGGTGGCGCCGATAGTGATGGCTTTATTTCCCCGTCAGTGGCGGTGTTTGAGAAGAAGAAGGGGAGGTGGCATTTGTCGGCCGTCCAGCGGTGAAATCCGGTGGTCGGCAATAAGAGATAGGAGAATGGAGCAACGGATATAGTAGGGGTGTCGCCGACTGGAGTTGTGAGATGAGGAAGAAAAATGGAAAAGAGGAAGAGGGCTAACGTATAGTGGCTTTGTTGATGGTTGTTGGCCATTCGACGATTAAATCCGGCAGTCGGCAGTGAGGGAGAGAGAAAGTGAGAGATGAGGGGCGGTTGTTTTTGTGTGTGTGTATTTGTATATGTGTGAATTGTATGTATGTGCTAAAATTAACCCCCCCCCCTCCCACTTATTTATAATGAAAATAGGTACTCTCTATTACTCAAGAAATAAAAAGATGTCCCCCCTTTTTATAATAGCACACCCTTTGATCCTTAGAATATTAACCAGAGGATTTTCATCCTTTTGACCAACAGATAAAGTTATTGTCCAAAGGGTAGTGTCATTAAGTTTTCATTGTCAGATGTGACAAGACATTATTGTGTGATTGTTGTCGGATGTGACAAGATATAATTGTGTGGTCATTTTTAGAAGTGAAAAGACATCAAACTATTGTATTGTGTATTAAAATAACTAATCCGACTCAGTATTTACAGCGTATAATAAATGTACAAAATATAGGTATTGATATGTAATTACATAAAAATATAAAGAATATTAAAAATATTAAAAAAATATAATTAATTTAAAAAAATGTAATGTCATGTCGTATACGTGTGCAAATGATTGAAAAATATTAAAAACGCTAATGAATTGATAAAATTCCTAGTACACAGAAAATTATCAATAAATTATGAAACAAAATATAACAATAAATTGATAAAATCCTAAAGTAAGGATGGTTATCAATAATTTATTAACAATTGTAAAAAATAAGTGAAAAATGTGTTCCGTTCCCTTTAACAATTTGGAAGTTTATAGACGTAATTTTAAGAACGGAGAGCTAAAATTGGGTGTCAACAGTTGCTCCTTTTTATTTTAAGACAATGTAGTATCTCCAAATGAAAACGTTGACGTGTAACTAATTTTTCTCGACAAAAGAGGATTTTTGATGAAAATTCGACTGAACTCTAATTTAGAGTTGCCTATACACCTTGAGTTGTATGAGGATCATGTCGGGTGTAGTTTAAAGAATAGAAAAATTGCCTCTTATCTCATTTTAAGGGTGGATAATATTGTGAAATGATTATTGAGAGGAGGACTATTTGGGAAGGAAAGTGTTCACATATTCTCTATGCTTCTTTTGAAATTGCCCTAATATCAAGCTATGAGATACTGGGGATGTAAGATTATGTACTTGCTGGGGATAAAAATAATTGTGGAGTTGTGATGACTAAACTCTGCATAGAGCTTTCTACATATCTCGAGTGTCATGAGAATCATGCCAATGTAGTTCGAAATAAGAAAATAGGGAAACTTTTGAGGTCATTCTCAAAATTTTCCCAGTGTATGATATATGGCCAACATTAGACTCTTTGAATGAAATTTGAAAAAATGTCTTATTGTTCTAAATTATATTTTTGGTTGAAAAGATGCATGATGTCTCCAATTGTCTATAGGAACTTGAGGTAGAATGACATCTCCGATTATTTTCAGAGACTTGAGGATGAATATCGTCTCCGATTATCTATAAAGACTGGTATGATAATTGAAAGATATCCCTGATTGTCTGCGAAGACTAATATTGATTGTTGTCTCCGATTATCTATGGAGACCGGTGTTGAATGATAATGTCTTCGATTGTCTACGAAGACTTAATGGCGTCTCCAATTGTCTATGGAGACTAGTATTGATTATCGTCTCCGATTGTCAACGGAGATTGATGTTGAATGATGATGTCTTTGATTGTCTATGAAGACTTGATGCATGACATCTTCAATTGTTTATGGAGACTGATGTTGATTATCGTGTTTGATTATCTACGAAGATCAATGTTGATTTTTGCCTCCAATTATCTACGAAGATTGATGTTAGTTGTCGCCTTCGATTGCCTGCAAAGATTGATATTGGATGATGATGCCTTTTATTATCTATGAAGACTTGATGCATAAAGTTTCCAATTATCTATGGAGACTGATGTTGATTGTTGTTTCCGATTATTTACGGAGACTGAATGTGTCTTCGACTAGTGAGGTGATTGAATTCTAGTGGCCTCTCGATTGGTGGAATAGCTGGAAGGTAATAACCTCTTATTTGGTGGGGCTGTTATAATTAAAGAGCTTTTGACTGGAGGATCAAAAGATAATAGCCTCTCAATTGGTAGGGATATGGAGATGAGGGGGATCTTGACTGGAGGAGTGGCTAAAAGGTAATAACCTCTTGATTTTGGGCTACTAAAATAAAAAAGCTCTCGAATAGAAAAGCAATTGAAATGTAACAGTCTCTCGATTGGCAGGGCTTTTGAAATAAACAAGATCTCGATTAGCGGAGTAATTGAAAGGTATAGCCTCTCGACTAGACGGAAATTAGAAATAAAGAATCTCTCGACTGGGAGAGAATTTGAAAGGTAATAGCCTCTCGATTGGCGAAGCTTCTGAAATAAAGGAGCTCTCGACTAGCAAAATAATTGAAAGGTAATAGCCTCCCGACTGGTGGGGCTATTAAAATAAAGGAGCTCTCGACTGGCGGAGCAACTGGAAGGTAATAGCCTCTTGACTGGCAGGAATTTTAAAATAAAGGATCTCTCGACTAGCAGAGCAATTGAAAGGTAATAGCCTCTCGACTAGCGGGGCTATTGAAATAAATGAGCTTTCGACTGGTGGAGCAATTGAAAAATAATAACCTCTTGGCTGGCGGGGCTATTGAAATAAAGGGGCTCTCGATTTTCAGATCTATTTGAACGGTAATAGCCTCTCGACTGACGGGGCTATGAAAATGTAAGAGCTCTTAACTGGCGGAGCTACCTGAAAGGTGATAGCCTCTCTACTGGTGGGGCTATGAAAATGTAAGAGCTCTCAACTAATGGAGCAACTTAAAAGGTGATAGAATCCCGATTGGTGGAGCTACTTAAAAGGTAATAGCCTCTCGACTAGCGGGGCTATGATAATGTAAAGGCTCTGAAAACACCTGATAGAAAAGCAAAATATCTATGTTTGAAGGCGGTATCTTGATAAGAAAGATCAATTATCTGTATTTGGAGGTGGGCGCCTTCCATGTAAAGTGTAATGCATGTATATGAAGGCATTTGTTTGAAAGGAAAAAAGATTTTGTATTTTCATTGTAAAAAATATGTTGAAAGGTGAAAAATGTGGAAGATTGCTTTGTGTTTTCTTTGTAAAAAATATTGAAAGGTAAAAATGCAAAAAATTATTTTGTATTTTCTTTGTAAGGAATGTTGAAAGGTAAAAATGAAGAAAATTATTTTGTGTTTTCTTTCAAAGAAATGTTGAAATATGAAAATACAAAAAATTATTTTATATTTTCTTTGTAAGAAATATTGAAATGTGAGAAGATATAATTGTGTCTTGACTGCAATTGGGACCAACAATTAGTAGTGTGTATAAGAATTTCTCCATCTCTTTCCCAGTTAACCGAGATCGACTTTCGAGTAACTCCTACTGTTTCAAGTGGTATATCAAATATACCTAAGTGTCGACAAGATTTGTTCGTTTTACTTCAAACAAAGGTTTTGAACTATGTTTATCCTCATATTTCAAGTTTCCTCTCCAGAAAGAATGTCTCATTCTCACACCTATTTGAGTATTCTTTTTTTAATTTAGAGACGTCCAGATATATATACTTATACTCAGAAAGAAGTTCAATGAATGCAATTATGATACCATAGGCTTGGCCCTCATGTAAGTATCCAATAATGTGAGAACACTTAGAATAAGATCTTGTAGGACTTGTTTTCGACTGATAATTTACGCTTAGGGACGGGTAGGATGATATTTGGGATGAAAGTGACTAATTTCTCTATGAGCGTTGCATTGTATCTGTTCTTTTGAAATTTATTGCGTTTTGACGTTTGATCTTCTTTATTGTTCCTCTTTATCCCTTGTTTTTGTATTTTCTTTGATTTTTTTTAATCTTGTTCTGGAGTTTTTTCTCTTTCTTTTTGTATTTTATTTTCTCTTTTATGACAATTCTCCATCTTTGTCAGGTTATCTTTTTCTTTTCTTTGTGCAGGGGATTTTGCTCCTTCTTATTTGAAGTAGTCTTTTGTTTTTATTCTTCTAGGGCTACATATCATTTGTCTTCAACAACTTTAATCTTGAACCTTTGTTCACAGTTTGCATATCTGTAGTGCCTCAAGGAGATAGGCCAAAAGAGGGATAGTTCATGTAAAACTCAAAAGGTATAGGCTTAAATATAGTTATCCAAAGAAAAGATTTCAGGCTCAAAGGGGGAAATGCTAGGGATTAATGTCATTTTGTTGGCTATAGAAGGTACGATCGGGTCAAGAAAGACCTACAATTCTTTCCCAAACCACGTGTATCTCAGAATTTCTCCTCAACAGATATTTAGGACAAGTTTAAGATCAACAATGCAATGAACTAATCTAAATCTCACCACACAATACACTTGAAATGATGAGATTGGATTCATTCTTGTCTTAGATGTATGCAAGCGAATTTTTCAAGTGTCACTCAGGTTTGATTAAAAGGTACCAAAGGAATCTATAGTTTACAATGAAGTCAGTCCTCTCCATCATACCACTATGTTTTTTCTCATTCATACTCCTAACTATGTTGGTATCACCTAAGTCAAAATTCTGTTTTCTAGTTATTTAGAAAAAGAATGTCACCGAACCCGAATTAGGGTTGCTTACGTATCTTGTAAAACTAAGAATCGGGTCTGCGTTGTTCAGGAAAATTTGTAAATTTATATGTATCATGTATGAATGTACAAGAGTGGTGGTTATCCTTGAAAATAATGTGAAAGACGATCAGGAAGGAATTGCTTGTAGCATCAATATTATTTTGATCAGACGATTAAGAGCACGGATGTCAAGCATGAGGAAAGTTTTGAAACTACTTCAATATGTCAACAAGGCTGAGAAGCTCAAATATTAAAAAAGTTATGGAATTATTTCGCCGTAATTGGCAGTGTTGTTATGACTAAAAGGGTGTTGAACCCTTGCTTTTGAAAGTGAAGATCAATAGGTCACAAATTTAATGATTTGTGATGGTCAAAGAAAGAAAATAGGTGTTCTCAAACCCAAGATACGATGAGAATTTGGTAGTAGGCCAACTATGCACCAGTGTTATTGAGATTTGGATTTGAGGAGTTATTTATTTGTGCTCTTTAAAGAACTTTGAAGAGCATCTTTGAACTGTCCCAGAAAATTTCCCAGTTTGAATACTGGAGAAGTTATTCTGAAATAGTGAAGAGACTGAACCCTAATACAGGGTTGCCTATGTATCTTCTAAGGACAAAAATCAACTCAAAACGTAGTCCAAACCTTTTGGGAGTTCTTATATAGCATGGTCTATTTCTAGAATAGGAATGTTCCTAAATGGTTGAGAATAGGACTGAATAATTGTGAAAAGGTGCGATAACCTAAATGCACCAACTCTGAAAGTATGGAATTCAAGAAAGGTTTGGGGGAGTGTACGATACTCCCTGCGTGAACCACAATGTGTGAAGTGTACGACCAAAGACTCGATGGAATTGTGATTATGATTAAAAGAAGAAAAATAATGCGTAACAATTTTTACAATGTAAAGATATAGTGTATTAAATAAGTAATGAATAAAAGAATTTGATAAAACAACAAAACTAATTTGTGTAAATAATGTAAATAATTTATTAGCATAACATATAAAGAATCAAAGGATTTAATAATTAGCATATGCAAAAATGTAAAATACCTCCCTCAATTGAAAAATTGAGTCTATCATGGTCAGAACTCTTTGTGCATCCCCAACAGATTTGTCATTTTGTTAAACAAAACATGACTTATGGACTCTAAAAGAATTTAAATTTTGTACAGAGTCACCACCTAATTTCTTAAGGAAAGTAAGAAAACCTATTTATTTATTTATTTATTAATATGTATGACTAATTTTTTAGTCTTTGAAAACCAATTTAAGATTCTAGGTAAGGGTTCAAGTTATTTATAAGGGAAGGAGTTAGGCACCCTTTAGAATACACAAATATGCTACCCATCTACACTAAATTTACCAAAGAGGGAGGAGATAAAAATAATTCCTTTGAGAAATGTAAATATCTAAAATAATGTGAAAATGCATGTATATTAAGTATGGGTAAAGTTTATTGTAATGAAACTATGCAAAGAGTATGTATAAAAATGTACAAATTTCATGTGAAAGAAAAGTATTTTGTGACATCTGAAAAGAGAGTATCTTTATGCACTACAAGAAGAAAAGTATTTTTAACGAATAATACTACCTATTTGATTGAAATTACGGAGAGAAAAATAAAGATTTTACTTGAAAAGAAAGACTATACAATGTTTATGATGTAAATGAATTAATTGATTAATTTTATCTGTGTAAATATTAACGCCCTAAGTTTTGTCTAAATACGTGATGAATGCTGTATAAGTAAAAGGTTCCCGCCCAGCACCCCAAGAGTAGAGTTTCCACTTTATTATTATTTTTTTGTACAATTATACAGATGATAAATAAAATACAAATATAAAGCTCAAAACTCCCTTTCAAATAGCACTTCGGGATGTGTTACCGAGAACATGTATAAATACTTGATAGAAGTATTAAAAATGAACGAATAGTCACTAAAGTAAATGAAATTATATGTACACATACATATTTATTGGTGTATAAATAATAGAATTTTATTACAAAGTGAGTTCGAAATATGTTTCAGATACATCATGGCTACAAAGTTACTGCTTGATTAATCGGTCGTCCTAAATCGCCTTGCCAAGATATTAATCATAAAACTCTTTGTGCTATCGTGATATTATAAAGATTTCATCATCACCTAAATTTATTTATTTTTATTACGTATTTGTATATGTAATGTCCATGTTTTTATTTGTGAAGGCCTAAAAAACGATGAGATTCTTTTCATTGCCCATATTGATACTTGACATGAATAAATAAACTTGATAAAATAAAGTTTGTCTTTTGTAATGGGGTGGCCTCAAAAATCCGACGGAGAGATATTTTCATTGGTCGATATTAGTGTAGTATTTGTTCATTATCAGTGCAGCATATCCACAAATTAGTAAGAAAGATAAAGCAGTCCCAAATTTATAAATACGGTAGTGGAGCTAAACAATATCACCGAAAAAGATTAATAATATCATTAACATGTGTAAAAAATAATAACCAATCTCAATGTCAGAAACAGTATGTAAAAAGATATCAACTATCATCCTAATCACTCATAAACGAATCTTAAAATGGTAATGTTCATCAAAGAAAACCAAGATCTCACCGAAAAATCCAAAATGACCAAAATATGTATAGTTCGATTTGGCAAATGATAAAGTAAAACAACAACACCATTTAACTAAAATAATGAGAAAGAGTTAAAGTAGGCAAGTAACCAAACAATATCACTACTTCAACAACGATGAAAAATTGGAGAAAAATATTTTTTTACCACGTTTGGTGGTAGATCGATATAAGGAGCAAGGAAAATAGTGGTGGTGGTGTAGGAATTTTTTGGCCAGATTTGGCCTATTTTTTTATGAGCAAAGAGACGGGAAGATGAAAAAAGGGCAGCGCTGACAGTGGTGGCTTCGTATCACCATCAGTGGTGGTTCTTGAGAAGAAGAAGGGAGGCGGTATTTTGGGTCCGTCTGATATTTAAATCCGATGGTCGGCAATAAGGGAGAGAATAATGAAGCAGCGACAATAGTGGTGGTATCATTGGCTTAAGTTGTGGGATGAGAAGGAAAAAGGGAAAAGGGGAAGAGGGGTGGCGTTTGGTTGCTGAGTTGGTGGCTGACGATCTTCCAATGTTTAAATCCGATGGTCGAAAGTAAGGGAGATAGTAAAATCAAAAAGGGAGAAAGTGATGGATGAGGGGCCGCTAGTTTTATATATGTATATTTGTGTATGTGTGAATTGTATATGTATGTTAAAATAACCCCCTCCTCCTCCCGGTAATACCCTATACTTTTCTTAGCTCAGTTCAGCTCCTAGTTGCATGTATAGGAAGCTTAAAGCCTGGAAATTTCACTAAGTATTGGGGACTTAGTCTTATTTTTGGCCAGTTAACTCCAACGATTTTTAAACTGGCCTTTCCGACCTCGATATGTAAGTTTTTGAGTTAATTCATGTTTAGAGGTGTAAAAAGCATGTCTCAGGGAAGTTTAAGATTTTTCGGAATAGGATTGGGCCACGTTTGAATTTCGATTCCAGAACCTCACCGCAATAGTGGTACGTTGCAGTGGGTATTATAGTGAGGCCTTCATCGTGTCATGATGATGAGTCAATCAGCATTTCAGTTATGAATTAAAATATCTGAAAGATAGTAATGTCTTTTTCCCTCAATCCAAGTCATCATAACCCGACTTATATCAGCAATTTGGATGTTATTTGCACATTCTTCTCTAATTTTCTATCAAAGATACCCTAACCCTCTCCCAAGAAAATCAAATTCAATTATATTCTCTTCAAGAAAAACCAAGAATTCAAGTCTCCCAATCTCATAACTCCAAGAAAGCTTTCAAGATTGTGTTTCCCTTTCAAGCTTAAGGGTTCAAGGTATGTGTGATATTCATCCATGGTTTTCTTTCACCATGGAGCCCAAGATTCTTTTTTTTTACTTATTATTTTGATTTCAAGTTAATATTCTAATTGTTCTCAAAATGATTTATAATATGTTTTGGATGTTGAAGTTCCTATGTCATGTTTATGCAATTCAGGATAAATCCTGAATTTATAGATTTTGTCATGTAATCATGCTATTACATCATGTTTCAAAGCATTCCTATGTAAAAACCTTAGGCTCAACGTGTTTGATGAAATTCCAAAGAGAAAGATTTTGTAGAATGATTCCCTATTATGGTTTTTTGAAGCTTTTACATACCTTTATTGTTATTGTCATTCAGTGCTGGAGGGTTATGAACACCCGATACTTAGCTGTTTATATAATTTTAGTACCTTCAAAATGGTTTCAACTAAACCACGAGCATTGTTATCCAGTCAGTTATTATAATCAGTTGGTTGTTCAATTAAACTTAGTTTAGTCCAGTAATCAGTGTCAGTTCAGTTGGGAGTAGGATTTAGCACCGAGCAAACCTAGGGATGTTGATTTGGAAAACGATAAAGTAAAACAACAACACTATTTAACTAAAATAATAAGCAAGAATTAAAGTAGGTAAGTAACCAAACAATATTGTTGCTTCAACAACGATGAAGCATCAGAGTAATGTATTTCTTAGCCACGTTCGGCGGTAGATCGGCGAGAAGGAGCAAGGAAAATAGTGGTGGTGGTGTGGGAATTTTTCAGCCAGATTTGGCTTATTTTTCGGTGGGAAGAGGGAAAAGGGGTGGCGCTGGCAGTGGTGGGTTCATGTCCCCATTGGAAGTGGAACTTGAGAAGATAAATAAGATGCGGTGTTTGCCAGCCATTCGGTGATTAAATCCGGAGAATGGAGCAGCGGTGGTGTCGACGATTGGAGTTACGAGATGAGGATGAAAAAGGGAAAAAGAGAAGAGGGGCGGCATATGGTGGCTGTGTTGGTGGTTTCCAGCCATCCGATGGTTAAACCTGATAGTCCATAGTTAGGGGGAAAGGAAAATCGAGGAGAGAGAAAGTCAGGGATGAGGGGCGATTGGGTTTTTTATGTGTGTATTTGTGTATATGTGAATTGTATGTGTTTGTTAAAATTGACCGACCCTTCCACTTATTTATAATGAAAATAGGTACCCTCTATTACCCAAAAGATAAAAGATTTTTCTTGTTTTTTTTAATAATAGCACACCCTTTGATCCTTAGGATATTGACCAAGGATTTTAATCCTTTTGACCAACAGATAAAGTTATTGTCCAAAGAGTAGTGTCATTAAGTTTTCATTATCAGATGTGACAAGACATTATTATGTCGTTGTTGTCGAATGTGACAAGATATTATTGTATGATCATTGTTGGATATGACAAAACATTGAACTATTATACTGTATATTAAAATAACTGATCCAACTCAGTATTTGCAAGTTGTAATGAATGTAACAAATGTAGGCATTGATATGTAATTACAGAAAAATGTAAAGAATATTAAAAATATTTTAAAAATATAATTAATTTTAAATAAATGTAATGTTATGTTGTATGCGTGTGTAGATGATTGAAAAATATTAAAAACGATAATGAATTGATAAAAACCTAATGTACAGAGAATTATAAATAAATTATGAAAAGAAAATGATGATAATAAATTGATAAAATTCTAATGTAAGGATTATTATCAATAATTTGTCAACAATTGTAAAAAATATATGAAAAATGTGTTTTGTACCCTTTAACGATCAGAAAGTTTGAAGACTTTAATTTTAAGCATGGAGAGCCAAAATTGGGTGTCAATAGATAATAAGAAGATTTAACAAAAAAATAATAATGTTTAAGAGCTTAACATAATCAAGAAACTCAAGCCTGGAAGCTATTTCTTTTAGGTTATACTATTTGGGTAAAGATTCAACTATAATCACGAGAAGACATAAATGCAAAACAGAGAACGGAAAATAAAATTGAAATTTCAACCTTTGTTGGCTACCGGTGAGTATGAGGTGCTTTCTCATTTCAATTTGTGTATCTCATTTTGACTTGATATGTAGTTTAATAATTTAAAAAGACTTTTGAATCGTGTAAATTTAAATTAAAGACATATAGAATATACTAAAATATTTTTTAATCACTTGTGATTTTAAACATGTTATGTCAAAAGTTAGAATTAAAAAATTGGCAAAAAAAAAGAAAGAAGACATACTTTTTAAAACAAATTAAAAAAAAATAAGAGACAAATTGATACACACAAATGCTAATACATTTCACTTTTAATTGGTTAACTTAATAATTGAATTGGAAGAAAAATAAAAGGGCAAAACGAGAAACAATAATAAACCAAGGGAAGGACTAAATAGAAACTTCAAACTTGATTAACATATCACTCATTGGAACTTTAACAAAAGCTTGTTAGAAATTAAATTGAACTTTGATAGAGAATGCAGAATAATTAATAAAGAATTAAATGAATAATTGAATTGAATAACTTGAATAAATTGAACAATTGAAAGAATGAATGATAATTGAATTGAATAAATATTTTAATTGATTTGATGAAATAAATACTGGATTGTATAAATGGTTGAATTGATTTGACTGAATGAATATTTATTAAATACAATTGAGTTACAATGTCCTATTTATAAAAGTGATGAAACAAAATAAATCTAATTAAAACCCAACACTAAACCAAATTCATATAATCTAAATAAGATAGAATTCTAAATAAGGTAAAAAATAATATAGAGATACACTCCTAAATAAGGTAGGATACACTCCTAAATAATGTACAAGATATTAGAGATATATATTAATGATTTACCTAAAATTTACAAAAGAAATAAATAATAGATGAAGATTCTCTAAATTTGGACCGAAATCAACATGTTGAGGCGGTTGAAACCAAGGCTGGCCATAGTTATGTACTGCAACAGATGAATATACAGTGAGATGAAATTGGTGATCAAGCCGGTCCAATGAAAAAATACAATAATATTCCAATATCCCCCCTCAAGTTGGAGGATACGAACGGACACTCAACTTACTCATAACATCGCGGTGAAGAGGACCGGTAAGAAGAAGATTGAACTTTGTGATGATTATGACCAAACTGAGAAAAAAATTCAAAACAGAATTTAATATCAACCATGCATATGGTATGAGTGAAGCAGTTTCCCCAATGATATCATCAATTGAGTTTACTGAAGTGTATTGTTATAAAAAAAGTTGAAGATTAGTGTCAAAAAGAGTGATTCTTGATAATGAAGATTTTGAAAAAAATAAAAAAATACCACAAAATGTATATAAAATTAAAGGATTACGTAATCAAATAGAGAAAAACGTATTATTTGAATGAGAGGTTCAATGAAGATTTATAAAAAAATTGATTTGAGAGTAACACCAATATATTTTTCTAAAAAAATATAGATTATTAATGATGATTGATGATTTTGATGATGGTGGTGATGGTGATTGATGATTTTTATCCCTTTAAAAAATACCACCAAGAGTTCAAAAAATTAAATTTTTTGGAAAACAATAAAAGGAGAAAGAAGAATTATGTTGTTTTTGGGATGATTGATGATTGAAGATGAACAAGATAAGAAACTTTTACAAGGATCCTTAAAAAAGATGAAACTCTAAAAGGAGAAAATAATGAAACCCCATATAAAAATATTAAGAGAGAAAGGGATCAATTGATGAGGTTGGTAAGGACCAAGTTAGTAGGCTTGTTCCATAGATTATGAATTCTATCAAGATGAATAAATTGATAGTAAATTTGTTCCATCTTGAATACTACCAAGATGATAATGTGAGAGAGGGTGATGAGGGCAGTCAGCATGAACGGACTATGTCAGTAGACATATTTCAAATATTATGAATCAGAAAGTTGAGAAGTGTTTTTAAAATAAGAAAAAATATAAAAATTGATACAAGATGATGCAAGGATCAAAACCTTGTTCTGATACTATGTTAGAATTTGAAAGATGTTTTGAAAAGAGATTGTGGAAAATTAAAAGAGAATTGAATGATAATTAAATTTTGATTGATTCAATAATAAAACTGAATGTTTATTGAATTATTGAATAAATACAACTAATGTACAATGCCCTATTTATACAAGTAAATGAGTGAAATTAACCTAAACTAAAGGTAACAGCAAATTGAATTAAAAATTCTAAATAATGTAGGAGTCTAATTAATGTACCAAATAAGAAAGAGATAAACTCCTAAATTAGGTAAGATGCATTCCTAAATAAGCTATAAGATATTAGAGATTTACCTAGGATGTACAAAAGGAAAAAAATAATATTGGGGAGGTTGAAATCAAGGCTGGCTCAATCTATATACTACAACAGAGGAATATACAGTAAGATGAAATAGGTGAATCAACTCGATCCAATGAACAGATACAACAATATCATGTTAGAAATTGAATTGAAGTTTGATAGAGAATGAAAAATAATTGAAAGAGAATTGAATGAATAATAGAATTTAAGTGAATGAATAATTGAATTGAATAACTAGAATGAATTTGAACAATTGAAAGAACAAATGATAATTGAATTGAATAAATGATTGAATTGATTTGATTGGATGAATATTGGATTGAATAAATGATTAAATTGATTTGATCGAATGAATATTGGATGAATACAATTGATGTACAATGTCCTATTTATACAAGTGATGAAACAAAATAAACCTAATTAAAATCCAATACTAAACTGAATTCAAATAATCTAAATAAGGTAGAAATCTAAATAAAATACAAAATAATAAAGAGATACATTCTCAAATAAGGTAGGATGGACTCATAAAAAAGATTCAAGATATTAGAGATATATATTAAAGATTTACCTAAAATGTACAAAAAGAATAAATAATATATAAGGATTTTTTAAATTTGGGTCGAAATCAACATGTTGATTGATGCGGTTGAAATCAAGGTTGATCCAAACTATGTACTGCAACAAATGAATATACAGTGAAATGAAATCGGTGAATCAACCTGATCCAATGAACATATAAAAAAATACTCCAATAAAGCTAGCTTAAATTTCATACATCAACCTAAATTCAATCAATTAAAACACATTAAACTGCTCTCTAACTACCAACGGTACCTAGTTATGCTTTCTAATTTTTACCCTACCTAGATCCGAATGCTTAGTTACACAAACTCTATATAAAGAGATCTTTCACAACCTTTATAAAACACACTAATTAGAACTTGAAAAAAAAGTTCCATGTCACCATTCTTTAGCACAAATAAGTACATATCTTAACACATATTTCAAAAAAATGGTAAACGTAGCATTGTTGTTGGTTATATGCATTGCAGCAGTATCTGTGATTCTAACTCTCTATGTAGAAGCAGCCATATCCTATGGGCAGGATGTTTTGAGCCTGTCACCATACATAAATTACGTGAAGGAAGGTGGTGTTCTTCCAACAGAATGTTGTAGTGGAATTAAGACCCTCAACAACCAAGCTACCACTACTCCTAATCGTTAGACAGCTTGTAACTGCATCAAATCTGCTGCCAGAGCAATCAACGGCATCAACTTTGCCCTTGCTTCTACCCTCTCTAGAAAATGTGGTGTCAATCTTCCCTACAAAATTAGCCCTTCCGTCGACTGCTCCACGTATGTACTTCCTAATAACCTATTTTTTATTCTATAGCTAGTCCCCAACTACCCTTACCTTCCCGCACCAGTGAATAGGTTTCATTATTTAACCAAAAGAATAAGAGTTTAAAATTAAATTGCTTATAATTATATAAAAGTAAATTTAAAATGACTTTTGATAAAATGCACTGATAAGATAGTTAACAATCAACTAAAAAATTCACTCACTTGAAGAAGAATTTGGTCCCTTGTTTAGCAAGTCTTAGACTGTGTGTACTAGGTAGGTTCTTTGAGTTGTAATGAGTCATTTTTCTAGTCTTAGTGATCTATATATTGAGTTAGGAATTGTGTATTCAAGTTAGGGAACCAAGTACTTGGGAACAACTATCTTGGGAAGATTTGTGTTTTTGTAGTTATAGGAATTAGAAGTTTTAATTCCTGTTACAAAAAGTCTTGTAATTTTATTGATTGTTGAGGCTCAAGAGTTATAGTGAAGTTGGGGTTAAATCCTGTAGAGGTACAGGTTGTGGTTTTTTACACCTTTCTTGAGCTGGGTGTTTTCCACATAAAAACACTGTGTTCAGCTTTTACTTCTATGAACTACATTTACTTATTTTTTCCACTGATAGGCAATCAGTAGAGTATAATAATCAAATAATTAGGGAACACACTCTAATAAGTGGTATCAAAGATAGGTTGTCTTAAATAGGATTTGCACCTAAGAAAAGATCACTATAATGAATTCCGCACCTCCTACTGGTCATAGTGAAGGTCAGTCAACTACTAGACCTCCACTCTTTGATGGTACTCACTTCATCTAGTGGAAATCCTGGATGGAGATATTTACTCAAGGAGAAGACTATAAATTATGAGATAGGATTACTAATGGTCCTACAATTCCAATGAAGAAAGAAGATGGTGAACAAGTTAAGAAAGTAAGGAGTGAGTTTACTGCTGATGACCTAATGGCATTAAAGAAAAATTCTAAGGTAAAAAACATCTGAGTTTATGGATTAGGACCTACTGAATACATTAGAGTATCAATCTGTACCACTACTAAGAAAATTTTGGATGCTTTAATTAATGCACATGAGGGTACCTCTCAGGTAAGAAAATTTAGGATTTCTCTTTTATTTACTGAATATGAAGCTTTTATGATGAAGGAAAATGAATTCTTGCATGACATGATGAAAAGGCTTGCTACTCTAATAATTGAGTTGACTTTATTGGAAAAAGTCATCACTGAGAAGAACAAGTAAAAAAGGTACTGAGGGTGCTACCAAAATCCAAAAGAAATGTTAAAGTCACAACAATTAGGGAGGCAAATAAGGATCTCACAGGTATGACTTTGGATGAATTTCTAGGGATCTTAAGAACCTATGAAATGGAAATTGATGGCACCAATGAACAAAAAGATTCTGAGAAAACCTTGGCTTTGAAGACTTCAGATAGTGATTAAGAGATTGAACTAGACAAGGAATAAGTTGCCTTCATAACTAAAAACTTCAGCAAATTCTTCAAAAAGAAGAAAGGAATAGTTAGCGAAAAATGATCCAATGACAATCCAAATAGATGCTACAAGTGTGGTAAGACCGATCATCAGATTAGATATTGCCCTCTCTGGAAAATAGAATGGAGAAAGAAAGGGGCTGAGAGAAAAGGCCAAGAGAAAGGAAAAGGAAGAACATGCTATGATAGCAGCATGGGGATCTGATTCTGATGATGATGAAGTTGATGATACAACATTTATGGCTCTTCGAGATTCAGGCCTAGAGTAATAAAATGATGCTTCTGAGGTAAGTACACTTGAACTCAAAGAAAAACTGCATCTACTTTCTAAACCTAAACTTATTTCCTTGATGAGTGCTTTAATTGATAATCTCTAAGAAGTAACTTCTAATGGGGATGAACTATTCAACAGTCTTGCAAGTCTAAAATTTGATTACTTTGATTTAAAAGCCTACAAATGTACTATTAAAAAAGAGAATTGCACTCTCAAGAAACAAATCACACAACTTGAGTCCTCAAAAAATAATCTTAAGTCTGAAGTTCTTACATTAACTCTCATCGATAATTGAAAAAAAGTCATGAGTAAAGAACAAGAAAATGCTGAACTTGAGTTAACTAAGTACAAATAAGAATGTCATGATACGACTAAAATATTGAATAAGATAAGGCAAGAAGTTTCTAAACTACAACTGGATCTTAAAAGAGCAAACAGATGGACAAATTCTTCAAGAATTGTTCACCAGTTGAGTGATAGAAATCACAGTGCAAAGGCAGGTTTAGGTTTTTTAAAAAAAGCTAATAATTCTCAAGACATGTGCTATATCTATGGTAATCTTGGACATCCAACCACTAAATATCCTGTGGCTTCCAAAAGCAGATTTAGAAGCCAGAATCTAGTAAATAAATTCCGTCAGACCAAGAAAACAAGTACTAATACTGGTCAGAGAAACAAGTCACATTACATGTTGCCTACATGGACTAGAAGGAATTTAATTCATCCTTTTACTAACAAAACAAGACCCAAGATTATCTAGGTTCCTAAGTCCAACCATTGATTTCTTTTGTAGGATAAAGTAAAAGGAAGCAAAACATATTGGTACTTAGATAGTGCTTGCTTAAGACATATGACTGGTGATAAGAAAAAGTTCCTTTTACTCTCCAAAATAGATGGGGAAGGAGTTTTATTTGGTAATGGAAAAAAACGGAATCATTACTGGAATTGGAAAAATTGGATCATCTGATTCAAAAGCATTGGAGTATGTCAATCTTATAGAAGGATTAAAGCATAATCTGCTGAGCATGTCACAACTGTGTGAAAAAGGTAATAAAGTTATTTTTATTACTACAGGAGTCAAAGTCAAAAGGATGGACCCCAAAAATATTGTGCTCACTACAAGGAGATACAAAAATGTATACAAAGCTAACATAATGGCAATACCAGGACCTTAGTTGACTTGTCTAAGTGCAATAGAGAATGATCCCCTTCTTTGGCACAGAAGACTTGGACATGCAAGTCTGAAATAACTAAACATACTTTCCTCCAAAGACATGGTATTAGGATTACCCAAGACCAAGTTTAAGGAATAAAATTTATGTAGTGCATGTGTAAGGAGGAAGCAGCTAAAATCTTCTTTTAAGTCAAAGAACTATGTTAGAACTACCAAGTGCCTTGACCAGGTTCATATGGACTTGTGTGGACCAATGAGACTTCAAAGTATAGGTGGAAAAAGGTATATTTTCATAATTGTTGATAATTATACTAGGTTCATCTGGACCTTATTTCTAGACTCTAAAGAAGATGCCTTTGTTGTCTTTAAAATTGTCATTAAGAAAATTGAGAAGAAACCGGGCAGTTCATTAATTTCAATAAGGTCTGACTATGGCCCAGAATTTGAGAATGTAAAGTTCTTAGAATTTTGTTCAGCAAATGGTATAGATCATAACTTTTGAGCTCCTAGAACACCACAACAAAATAGAGTGGTGGAAAGGATGAATAGAACCTTAGAAGATATGTCTAGAACAATGATGCTTGTAATAAATGTTGCTAAAAACCTTTGGGCTGAGGTAATAAGTACTGCAACATATATCATAAAAAGATACATGATCAGACCTATGTTAGAGAAGACTCCCTATGAATTACTAAAAGGGGAAAGCTGAACATTTATCATTTTAGAACTTTTAGTTGTAAATATTTTATACACAACAATGGAAAGGATAATCTGGGAAAATTTAATGCTAAAAGTGATGAGGGAATCTTCTTAGATTATTCACTTTATATTAAGGCATATAGGGTTTAAAACAACAGAACTAACTGTGTTGAAGAAAGAACGCATATGGGTTTTGATGAATCCTATTATTTAGACTAACCTGTAGGAAGGAAGTGACACTAAGGAACAGGTTACACAACCCGGTTAATCAACTGAAACTGAAGGCATAGTGACAGGGGGAACTTAAACTGAAGGAACAGTGATAGGGGGAGCTGAACCACCAACTACCCCATCTCAAAACATCAGCACTAATCCTAGTAGCTCACTAGTCCTGATCCCAAAAGGATACAAGTATCAAGGATCACATCCTATGAGAATGTTCTCACTGATCTCACCTATGGGATCACTACATGATTTGGATTGAGAAGTATGTGTTCATTCAAGGCATTTATGTCAGAGATTAAGCCAAAAAAAGGTAACTGAAGCATTGCTTGATGCTGATTAGATCATAGCCATTCAGGAAGAGTTGAATCAATTTGAGAGAACTAAAGTATGACACTTAGTTCCTCTCCCAAAAGATAGATCAGTAATTGGGACTAAGTGGGTGTAAAAAAATAAAGTTGATGAGTATGGAATAGTTATAAGAAACAAGGCAAGGTTGGTGGTCCAAGGATATAATCAGGAAGAAGGAATAGATTTTGATGAGACTTTTACTCCTGTAGCCAGAATAGAAACTATTAGATTACTTGTTACATTTACTGCCTACATAGAGTTCATCCTGTATCAAATGGATGTTAAGAGTGACTCTTTGAATGGTATTCTCAGGGAAGAGGTATATGTTAAACAACCTCCAGGTTTGAGATCAAGGAGTTTTTTGATCATGTGTATAAACTGGATGTCCTTTAATGGATTGAAACAAGATCTTAGGGCTTGGGATGAGAGATTTTCAAAGTTTCTACTGGACCATGGGCATACTAAAGGTAAAATTGACAATACTCCTTTTTTAAAAGCTAATAGAAAAGATTTTTTAGTTGTGCAGGTATATGTAGATAACATAATCTTTGGCTCTACAAATATGAATATGACTCATGACTTTGCTAAGCTCATGAGCTGTGAATTTGAGATAAGTATGATGGGAGAGGTGAATTACTTCTTGGGATTACAAATAAAATAATCAACATCTGGAACAATGATCCATCAACAGAAGTATGTAAAATAACTCCTCAAAAGATTCTCCATGGAAGAGGCAAAAGAGATCAGTACTCTAATAGCTACTCCTACAAAGCTTGATTTGGATGAAATAGGTCCAAATATGGAACAAAAGATGTATAGAGGAATAATAGGATCATTATTGTACCTCACAGCAAGCAAACCTGACATTGTGTTCAGTGTAAGATTATATGCTAGATTTCAAGCTAATCCTAAAGAGTCTCATCTAAAATCTGTAAAAAAGATTTTTAAATATCTCAAAGGAACCAGTGATCTTGGTTTATGGTACCCAAAAGGTAGTACTTTAAACTTGGTTGGACACTCTAATGCTGGCTATGCAGGATACTTGGTCGACAGGAAAAGTACTACAAGCATGGCATACTTTTTTGGATTATGTTTAATTACCTAGTCCACTAAGAAGCAAAACTCAGTAGCCTTATCTACTGCTAAAGCTGAATATGTTGCTGCAGGTTTTTGTTATGCTCAATTATTATGGATTAAGCAACAACTTATGGACTTTGGTATAGATGTTAGTTGTGTTCCCATTTTTTATGATAACACTAGTTCTATTAACATAGCAAAAAATTCTTTTCAACATAAAAGAACTAAGCATATTGATATTAGACATCACTTTCTTAGAGATAATATTGAAAACGATTATATATCAATTATGTTTTTTTTCTACTTAGGAACAAATTGCTGACATATTCACTAAGGCTTTGAGTAGAGAACATTTTGAGAAGAATAGGTTAGCCTTGGGGATAATTAAAATTGTATAAATCTTCCTCAATGATTGACTATAATAAACTGCTCGTAAGTGATTGTTAATTAATTCAGTCTTACACATTCAGTTGTGTATCCTAATTCCAAGATCTTAGAGTAAATTGATTCAGCTATGTGTCGATTTTGGAAAAAGACTGTAACATCAAGGAAATTTTGTCCATCTCTCCTCAGAATTCAGGTATGATTATTACTTATCTATAGTATCTTAAAGAGTAATAGGTTGTTCACTTGGTCCCTTTCAATTAAACTTAAATGTCCAAAAACCCAAAAGCCTTCTCCTTCAAAAAGCTACCAGACTTTTCCTATCAATGCAGAAACCCTTCATCATAACGCTTCTTCTACATACACTTCCCTCACTTTTCATGTTCCTTCTCTTCTTCTTAAATACGTACCTTTCTTTATTTTATTCTTGATTCCCTCCTAAACCATTACAAAACTAAAAAAATAATAAAAATTATCATATTTTCTATTTCTCCAATGACGTCTTCATCATATTCATTATCCTCTACATCTACTACAAGTCCCTCTACTTCCATCATCCTTTATCCAAATATCACCCTACCTCCACTCGTCTCTTATCTAATCTCCATCAAGTTATCTGATTTTGCTATGTTTAAAACTCTAAAAATCCTCTTTTCATAGTTATTTTCTACTCCATTATTATTATCTTAATCCTCATTTCCACCCCCTGTCTCTCTTCAAATTCTTGATCAAGACAATTCTTCCATTGATCGATATGATATCCCTATTACTGACCTAGTTCCTCGAAGGTCCAGATCCAAGTTGCAGAAAAAACCCTCTTTCATCTCTATTAAGCTAATGATATTATTTATGTTGAACCTTCCCCCGTTTTTTCTACTCTTCGTACTCCTCATACTCAAGGAAAGAAGCAACGAAAAGATATTTCCCTGGAAGAATCACTTTATGCTAGTAAAAAGAAATGGGTTACTACTTTTGATCCTTCTCCTCCTCAAGCATCCTCCCTAGAAATCCTTCTTTGTTCAGTAAGAAAGAAGAAAACTATCTTGGAAAAAGTTCCTAAACTATTCTTGTCTCAAAAATTATCTTCCCAACCTACTTCAAAGGCTTAATCTTCTTCAAAACCCACCACTACTATCAAAGCCTCCTCTTCCTCCAAAGTTTTCTCAAAATCTACATCATATCCAAAGAAACGAGTTCCTAAACATGTTTCTTTTGACTCATCTAACTCAGACTCTGAATATCTTCCTAATACTCCTCCTGCCCCTTCCACTGACATTGATCCTAATCTTAACCTTGATATTGATGTTAATACTCTTGCTGACAAGGCTTCTCAATCAATATCTGTTCTCCACTTTCTAAAATGAAAGTTGGCTAGAGGTAGAGTTTTCACTGGTTTTGGAGGCCATAATATGGATATTTTGGTCACAAAGTTGAGAGTTCAAGGATGGTCACACCTGTTTCTGCAAGGTGATCATCAAAGAAAGTTTGGAAAAGATGAAGTTTATGAGTTTTACACAAACAAAGTTCCTATTGGGGAAATGTTCTCCACCACTATTCATGGGAAAACCATAAATCTCTATCCTTCTGATTTAGCTAGAATTCTAAATGTTCCTACTAGGGGTTGGGGACATTATGTGAAAGGTGCTTGGCCCCCTCTTGATAATATTCCATTAGCTCTTGATATTTCTAGGAAATTCTCTAGAAATCCCCATCTTCTTCCTCATTATAGGGTCTTGAAGAATGAGATATCTCCTCTTTATCAATTTTATTTTGATGTAGTTCACAAAATGATCCTTCCTAGACAGGAAAGAAGAATAGTTGCCAATTTTCTTGATCTCACTTTGATGGAACTGTTAGATTCTTAAATTCTAATATACCTTTCTAGACTCATCATCAAGAACATGTAAAGAGTCTTAGTCCAAGATGCAAATAGTCATACTTTTCCATATGAGTTTTGGCTTGCATCTATCTTTGAGGATTTTTATGTCCTTGTTAAGGTGTGGTCACTGCAGACCACAAAGAATGTTATTAGATCTGTGAACCATGCTATGTTACCTGTTGCTATGAGGGGTGCTGACAACCCAATGAAAAGATTGAGGAATGCTCTTACTGCCAAGAAGGGTGAGGTAGAGGTTGTATAGGTTGTATTGGAGCTGCTCAAGCTACTCATGAGGAGGATAAAAAGGTCCTTCAAGATCGAATTGCTTCTCTCATAGCTACCTTGGAAAATAAAAGAGCTGACAATGCTGATATCATTAGGAAGCCGACCTCTCTAATCCCCTCTTCCTCATCCACTTAAGCCTTTCTTAGTGCCTTAGGTTTATTTTCTTTGTTGTCTTTTGGTCTTTTGTTCTGCTTCTATTTTCTTAATATATTGTTGTTTTCTTTCCGTGAGTCTTAATTATTTTAGTGATAGCCCCAGTGGCCATGAATTATTAAACTATTTTCACTTGTTGGTCTAGCTTTTTGATGAAGTCGAAAGGGGGAATAACAGATTATACAGTGCTTATAACTCAATTGCCTAACCTATTTCATTCTGTGATATTCTATGTTGAATCATTTACTGAGTATATCGGGATTGAATAAATAATGTTAAGCTGCTGAGTTTGTCATCATCAAAAAGGGGGAATTTGTTAGGGCGTGTGGAGTTTTAATGATAGACAAATGAATGAAACATATTATGAAAGCTGGTCCAATAAAGTGTACAAAGTATAACTGCAGGAAAGGTTGTTGATAAGATGATATTGCGCACAAACAGGAGTGGATAAGCAAGAATACTTAAATATTCTCTCAAAATTTATCACTTCAGTAAAGTAGAAGACAAATGTAGTATCCAGAAGTTGAATTGATTAAGAAGTCTAACAATAAGAGGATTCATGCAAGACTAAGAGAATAAATGAAAAGAATCCTATTCAACCAAGGAGAGAGAGATGTCTACAGCAAGAAGTGAAGTTACTTGATAGAGTTTCACTTAAGATAGAAGTAAAGATAAAAAAAATTTATCATAAGGTGTGCATATATATGACAAATATCATTTGAGTAAGTCACTCATGCACTGATAAGATAGTCAACAATCAATTAAATAGTTCACTCACTGAAGAAGAACCTAGTCCCTTGTTTAGCAAGTCTTAAACTATGTTTACTAGGTAGGTTCTTTGAGTTATAATGAGTCATTATTCTAGTCTCAGTGATCTATAAACTAAGTTAGGAATTATGTCTTCAAGTTAGGGAACTCGAAGACTTGGGAACACTTATCTTGGGAAGATTTGTGTTTTTGTAGTTATAGGAGTTAGAAGTTTTAATTAAACAAGGAGTTTTGTAATTTTGTTGATTGTTGAGGATCAGGAGTTATAGTGAAGTTGGGGTTAAATCATGTAGAGGTACAGGTCGTGGCTTTTTACACCTTTCTTGAGCTGGGTGTTTTCCACGTAAAAACACTGTGTTCAGCTTTTACTTCTGTGAACCACGTTTACTTATTTGCTCTACTGATAGGCAATAAATTGAGTATAATAATAAAATCAGTAGGGCACATACTCTAACACTTTAGTACCATACCTTTTATTAAATCAAGTTAATGATTGACATTATTTTGTACAAACCTGTCTATACATCCTATCTCTCATTTTCTGTTATCTAATTTTCTTGCTCTTATGTTTTTGGTTCTTTGTGAATTAATGTTAAAGGGTTCAGTAAGATTTGTGCAATCTTCAGCACGTTAGCAGGATGCAGAAAATAAGGGCATACAGTATGGAATAAACAAAAATAATGTTATTGGAATCTAGATAAATGAAGCTTTAGCAGCTCTAGTCTGTTGTTTATGTTGTTCGAGTAGTTGTGTCACGTGTGTAAGATAGAATGTACCCTTTTGATATATTTTTAATATATATAATATAATGCATCCTGCTACTTTTATCCACTTGTTACTTTGCTAGTATGGCTTCAACTATTATAACAGAAACAAAAGCAGAAAGGGTATCATTGACATTCGATTTTGGATTTTGTATTTTTTCTTAATTACTTTTCTTATATTTCTTAGTCATGACTAATTTATCAATAATAGCTTGCCTAATTCTAATATAAATTTCTATGAATTATAGTGTCAATAGTATTATTTATTGTTATTTTTATTTGATTTAATTATTTTATTATAAAATTAATTGATTTTATTAAAAAAATATTTCTATATACCATTAATATTATGTTCTATGTACATATAATTAAACTTACAAAATACACCTTTAGGCTTATTTCAATACATACATAGAGTCAATATTAGAATTTATATTTCATTTAATCCTTATTACCACTACTCTAATTAATATATATCATTGTGTTATATTATTACTTTATTTATTAACTAAAATTCCATTTCCTTTAATTTTGAGCTATACATGTGTTAAATTATTTAGAATTACCATATATATATATATATATATATATTAGAAAAGTTAATTATCATAAAAAGCATTTAAAATTACTTTAATGGAACAAGACACAAGGAAATTCAGATGTAAATCCAAACTAATTTTTTATATGAATTTTAATTTAGTAATCTTCATAAATAGCAAAAGTTTGGACCATAATTATGAATAGTAGCTATAGATTTCCTAATGGCAATTCATAGCAATAGTTTTAGTGTAACTTTCACGATCGCTTTGTGTTTTTTGCTCCTTTTACCCTCTCTGTATTTAATTTAAAATATCTTTTGTGACTTACTGGGACAGGTTGTAAGATTTCTGTGGTGTTTGGATGTATTTTGGAAGAGTTAGCGAGTTTGAAATTTTGGAACTAGCAACAGTTCGAATCTTTCACTTTCAAACGATAAAATCTTTCACTTTGTTTAACTATTTGTGAACCTCTAGAGATTGAAATTAAATGATTTTTGGTGCAAATTTTTTTATTGTTAAAAAGGGTAAATTTTTAATCTCTAATTAGAGGATTTCTACTATTTACCTTGGAGTTTAGGATTAAACTAGTGTTTAGGTATTTGGAATTGGGAGTTTTTATTCTAAATTTTTCTATCAATTCTTGAGGAATTGATGTCTGGTTTGAGCTCCGTTCTCGATAAAATTTCATATTTGAGTTTCTTATCTCATGTATGAAGTGCTTCGAAAGATTTTTTTTTGACCTGTTTCTTTTATTGCAATATGAGTATTGACGGATGTTATTCAAGTGTAGAGTAGGTTTTTGATATATTGGGAACGTTCTTGACACGACCCAAACCAGGGCCTTATCATAATAGGCGTCCCAAGTCCATCCAGGACTAGGGACCATCCCCGTTACCCAACCCAACCTCCAAATACGCATACCATGAGTTTGATGAATTTTGTGATAATTGAATTTGATTGTATCTAACAGTCCTGGTGTACTAATATCTGAAGAACTATCTAATTTCTTTTACTGAGACTGAGTCTAAAATTATGGAAGGTAGTTGTTTAACCGACATGCCCCATGTATGCCATTATGACTAAGCTGAGGTCCAATCTCTGCCCCGACTGGAGGGTTGTCAATACCGAACCACTGGTAAAGATAGTTGTGAGTGACCCTTAGCTGGAAAGTAATTAAATTGAGAGCAGTGGGAACCCTGAACTGGCAGGTTAAGCCACCTCATCAACCCTAATCTGACAGGTTAAGATGTCTCAACCTATGCTGGCTACAGAGTTCTAGAATGCAAGGATGACTGCTAAGAATCACACCCTAAACTAGTACGTGAGTTCCCATCCTTGGTTTCACTTGGGGATAACTTCTGCTCCCATCTAAATAGATTGAACATAATTCAACTGACTATACATAGACTGATTAACTGACTTCCGTTGACTGACGGAATAGTACTACTATCTGAGAGTTAACTGAGATCATAAGATTTCTGTGGTTTTCTGAGTCACATGATTGGCTGAGTTCTATAGATTATAGCTTGATGAGATTATCGGGACAACATGACATGGCTCTAGGCACATAACTATATTTTTTGGATATGAATACCCCAGGACTCGATAGAAGGAAACTGACACACATGACATGACTTGATCATAAAATTGGAGTCCATAATTCATAATATCATAAGTAGGGGATCTTATACTTCATGTAGTTATTCAACATCTTAAACATTGTAGGGATTGCATGGATATATTTCATGTAAATACTATACATATCCATTATCATACATGTTTCATACCTCAACAATAGCCATACATCAATAGCATGGAATTCATATTTAAGTATATAGCTAACACAGACTTGTCATTTAGATATCATGGAACCATGTAAACATAAATTCCTAACATCCCAAGCATTTTATCAAACACCTAGCATGCATTCTTTAAGGCATAGGTGTGTTTCATAACTTGCACCATATTACACCACCTAAAGTTCATAGTTTTTAACTAACAACCATATATATTCCATGAAAACACCTTTAGATATCATCTTAAAACTTAAACAACAATCATCAACATGTACATGCTCATAGCACCACAAAAAGTTCACAAAGTAGTATTTAAAAGATGGTTCTTGAGCTCGATGAATGGATTGGATCCATAGATGAACACTACACATACCTTAGATTAATGATCCATAAAGATAGTAGTGAAATAAGCTTGGAATTTGAAACGCCCAATTGAACCCTAGACTTGTTCTTGGTTGTTCTTGAGTGAATTTTAATAAAAAGTAATATAAAGAGATAATATGGGGCCTCAATCCTATGTTTGGAACTTATACAGGAGGGGAAAGATGACCCAAATACCCATTTAGATGCGTCATTTAATTTCTGTAAAAATTACACGATTTGGGCCCCCAGTGCGATGCGAAGACATCGCGTTTCCACCCTTTTCTGACCTGGAAACTCACTGCAACGCGTTGGAATCATGGAGAGACACTGGAAATTGACGAATGTCATTTTCGGCTGATGGCGCGATACGCCACTGACTTAAATGACGCTGTTGAAACTTTAAATCGCCATAACTTCTTCGCCGGGTGTCCATTTTAGGTGAATTTGGTATTGATGGAAAGATTATTCAATTCTCTATAATTTGAAGGGTATAAATCTGCCAGACCACCTATAAACCAAGTTATGCTCATTCAAATATGAGCTATGTAAAATGACAAATGAAAACTTGGTGGATTCAAAAGTTCTTAGCTTGGCTTACTCTAAGTGACTCTGATGAACATGCTTAACACATCATAAGCTCTATTATCACTAGGATACTCATCCTAATTCATGTACTCAAATATAAATCATAGGATAGGAGGTTTCATGTGTAGGAACAACGGTTTATTTTCTAGCTTAGAAATATATACGGTATTACAATATCTCCCCCTTGGAAACATTCTTCCTCAAATGAGACTAACTGAAATGAGGAGAGATGATAAGCTGGACTACGTCTAAGACATACACTACTGGAGCATGATCTCATGATGGACATGGCTGATAAGCTAAACATATCATGCTGGACTTGCATATCTGATACATGAGTAATTGATTCATGAATGCATAACTGAGACTTATGATAACTGAGTTCTCCCAATGAGAATGCATATTTGATGCATGATTATACACTGGACTGATACATGAATGCATGACTAAATATACAACGGTAATAGATACCAAGTTTATGATGGAAACATGAACATGAAACTGAGTACGCTTAAGGAGAACTATTACCTTGAGCTTGATTTGAATTGGCGGAGAAGAGGTGAGGATACTTGGTATGCATATCTGCTTCTGCTTCCCAAGTAGCTCCCTCATGAGACTGATTTTGCCAAACAACCTTGACTAGAGGGACTTTTTTGTTCCTCAATCGACGAGTCTGATAGTCTAAGATTTCAACTAGCATCTCTTCATAAGAGAGATTATTCTGAACATCAATTCTCTGAATAGGGCTACAACTTCTGGGTCACCTATGTATTTCTTAAGGAAAGAGACATGGAAGACTGGATGAGCTGAGGCTAGATCTAAAGGCAATTCAATATTATAAGCTACCTTACCAAAGCGACTGAGAATCCTAAAGGGACCGATATATCGGGGACTGAGTTTCCCTTTCCTGCTGAACCTCTTTACTCCCTTCATGAGAGAGATCTTGAGGTAGGCATAGTCATTGACCTCAAACTCAAGATCCTTTCTACAAACATCTTCATAAGACTTCTGTCAGCTTTGATCAGCCCAGAGTCTCTCTCGGATCAACTAAACTTTCTCTAAGGTGTCAAATACTAAGTCAAAACCTATAACTGAGGCCTCACGAACTTCAAACCAACCGATTGAAGAACTACATCTCCTACCACAGAGAGCTTCAAATGGAGCTAACTAAATTCTGGAATGATAGCTATTGTTGTATGCAAACTCAATTGCACAAGCCTTTAGCGTATCTTTGAGAGTCTGAATGGTCCTTTCTACTTGACCATCTGTCTAAGGATAAAACGTTGTACTGAGATAAACTTGGGTACCAAGACTCTTTTAGAATGCTTTCCAAAAGTGAGAGATAAATTGGGTACCTCTGTATGAAATAATAGATAGTGGAATACCGTGTAATATGACCAACTCCCTGATATTGAGTATGGCATAATCCTCACCTGAATAAGAAGTACGAATAGGAAGAAAATGAGTAGACTTGGTCATTCTATATACAATGACCCAAATTGAATCATGCTGATGACGAGTTCTAGGCAAACCCATCATGAAGTCCATGTCCACTTCTTCCCACTTCTAAGTAGGAATAGTGAACTCCTACATGGAACCACTAAGTTTCTGATGCTCTATCTTAACCTGCTGACATGTAGAGTATTTAGACATAAACTTTGCAATATCTCTCTTTATCCTACTCCACCAATAGATCTCCTGCAAGTCGTAGTACAACTTAGTGGCCCCTGGATAAATAGAGTATCGCGCACCATGCTCTTCTGCAAAATTTCACTGCCTCAAGCCATCTATGCCTGGAATGGACAAACAACCCTGACAATGAAGAACACCTTCTCCCCCGTGGGAGAAAACCTCAACTTTATGATTTTGAACTGACTCTTTCAACTTGATAAGGCTAGGATCCCTGTCTTGCTTTTCTTTCACCTCAAAAACTAAAGATGACTTTGAACTACTCTAAACACGTACACCACCCTTGGAAGAGTCAACTAAGCGAATGCCTAGTTTGGCCAGCTAAAGGATTTCCTGAGCTATTTTCTTTTTGCTATCCTCAATGTGAGAAACACTACCCATGGAGAGTCTACTGAGAGCGTTGGCCACAACATTAGCCTTGCCCGGATGATAAAGAACACTCATGTCATAATTTTTCTAAATCTCTAACCACCTCCTCTGACAAAGATTGAGATCTTTCTGAGAAAATACATAGTGGAGACTCTTATGATCTATAAAGACTTCTACATGAACTCCGTAAAGATAATGCCTCCAAATCTTCAAGGTAAATACTATGGCAGCTAACTCAAGATCATGAGTAGGATAATTCTTCTCATGGGGCTTTAGCTGTCTAGAGGCATAGGCTATGAACTTACCATGATACATGAGGACACAACCTAAAACCACTCTAGATATATCATAATAGACTACAAAACCATCTGAGCTATCTGGAAGAGCTAGAACTAGAGCTGAGGTGAGTAGAGTCTTCAACTCTTGAAAACTCTTTTCGCATTAATCTGACCATTGAAACTTAACCTTATTCTGAGTTAATCTGGACATAGGAGATGCAATAGAGGAAAATCCCTTGACAAACCATCTATAATAGCCGGCCAATCCCAAGAAACTCCTAATATATGATAGAGATATGGGGTGAGGCCAGTTTCTTACTGCTTCAATCTTCTGAGGATCTACTCTAATGCCATCACCAGAAATAATATGGCCGAGGAATGTTACTAATCTTATCCAAAATTTGCATTTATTGAACTTAGCAAATAACTGATAATCCCTGAGAGTTTGAAAAACAAATCTGAGATGTTCTAAATGATCACGCTCAGTACGAGAATAGACCAGAATATTATCTATAAAAACTATGATGAACATATCCAAGTACTACTTGAACACCCGATTCATCAAGTCAATGAAAGCAGCAGGGGCATTGGTAAGATCAAAGGACATGACAAGAAATTTAAAGTGACCATACCGCGTATGGAAAGCTATCTTCGGGATGTCACATTCTCTAAATCTGAGCTGATGATAGCCTGATCTGAGGTCTCTCTTAGAGAAGTAACTGTCACCATAAAGTTGGTCAAACAAGTAATCTATTCTAGGAAGTGGATACCTGTTCTTGATTGTCACTTTGTTGAGCTGATGGTAATCGATACACATCTTGAGAGAACTGTATTTCTTGCACATGAATAAGACTGGTGCACCCTATGGGGATACACTGGGCCTAATGAATCCCTTATCGAAGAGATCCTTCAATTGATCTTTCAGTTCCTTAAGTTTAGCTGGTGCCATTCTGTACGGCAGAATAAAAATAGGCTGAGTATCTGGGAGAAGGTCTATGCCGAAGTCTATTTCCCTTTTGGGAAGAATGCTTGGAAGATCTTTAGAAAACACATCTGAATATTAATTAACCACCGGGACTGATTTGATACTGGGAGATTCGGAACTAGAATCCTTAACATGCACGAGATGATGCACACACCCCTTAGAAATTATTTTTTTTGCCCGAAGGTAGGAAATAAGCTGACCCTTGAACGCTGAGGTACTACCCTTCCACTCTAGGACGGGCTCATTCAGGAACTGAAACTAAACTATTTTGTTTTTGCGGTCGACTATGGCATTAAAAGAATGAAGCCAATCCATGCCGAGAATAACATCAAAGTCAGTCATCTCTAACTCGACTAAATCTGCTGATGTGGATTCTGAAATATCATAACGGGGCAGTTCCTATATACCCACTGAGCTATGATGGTTTTAACTACTGGGGTAGAGACTAAAAAGGGTTCTGCTAAAATTTCAGGATTGATTCCGAAATCACCTGCTATATATGGAGTGATAAAAGACAAAGATGCACCTGGGTCTAAAAAGCATAAACATGAACATGAAAAATCTATAATGTACCAGTAACAACATCAGGAGAATTTTCCTGATCTTGTTGGGTCTGAAGAGCACAGTGTCTATTTGGGCATTGCCCACTAGTAGCACTCGAAGTGGCACCCTGCTGGTTCAGGCGACCGGACTGAGCTGTGGAACGATTCTACTGACCCTGAGGACCTGACTGAGGACACTCTCTAATTCTGTGGCCTAACTTGCCACAACCAAAATAGACATCACTACCGGCTCTGCAAATACCCTTCTGGTTCTTACCACAAGTTTGACATAAGGGATTTGTTCGAGCACTGCTACCACTGCCCTGAGATTTAGAGCCTGGTGCTCTATCTCTATTGCCATTTCTAAATTTTAGTAATGGGTCACTAGTGGAGAAAGGAGCTGGAACACTGGCAGAAGAATGAGTTGGAGCTGATGACTTAGGATGAAACTGTGTATGGTTTCCTCTCTCTGATTCGGGTTGAGAAAAACTTAAACTGCCTGACCTTTCTCTCTTGTTCAGTCTCTCCCTAGTCCTAATCTTTTTCTCCTTTATTTGCTGAGCATGGGTCATGAGCCTGGCTAAAGTCATATTTTTGTTCAGCATCACAGATGTGCGCTCATTTACCACTCTATCATTCACCCCTGACACGAACTTGCTCATCTTAGCCCTATTGTCTGCAACCACATGAGGGGCATATCTGGCTAGTTGAGTAAATCTAAGAGAATACTCTCTAACCGTCATATTTCCCTATCTAACGTTGATGAACTCAAGAATTTTGGCCTCTCTCAGCTCTTGGGGAGAGAATCTATCTAAGAAAGCCGTGACAAATTACTCCCACTCAATAGGTCATCTACCTGCTCAGACTTCCACTATTTGTACCATGTATGAGTGACATCCTATAATTAGTATGTGGCTAAATCAGCACTCTGAATAAAAGTAACTCCCATGATATCAATGACTTTTTGGACTTGGTCAATGAATTCCTAAGGGTCTTCATCAGACTTAGACCCGAAGAAAGATGAAGGGTTCATTCGGGTGAAGTCCCGAATCCGCTGTGGAATTGGCCATCGGATTAGCCAAAATAACTGGTGGCCTTTTATTTTGGGCAGCCAGAGATTGAGCAAGTGTGGTGAATACGGATCTAAACTCCGCATGAGAGACATGTTCTCCCAAAGGATCATCGGGCTGAGGAGCTGGCTGGTTTATTCTCTTTGGGGCCATATTCTGAAATAAGAGAAGAACGGATTAGAATGAGAGTTTAACTTGATATTATGCTCACTAGCACTACATGAATACTAAAAGAAGGAAAACTATTCCTAAAACATCTCATAGCCTCCTGTACATAAATGTGGCGCACAACACACCCATGCACAAGAATCTACTAGATGTGTCTTTCAGACTTCCTAGGACTCAATTGAACCTTAGTCTTTGATACCAAGTTTGCAACACCCTGATTTTCTGAATCGGGATGCTACACGGTGCTTATGACCCTGAAGGACCACAAGCTAACCCATGACTGATATTTGTACCTGTACACTGCAATATATAATGTAATAATGTGGAAAACATGAACATGTAGGCCATAAGGTTCAATTGAATAAAGAATCTGTAAAATAGTAACATCCGTGTGGGTGAAAGATACCCAAAACAACTGAAAACTGAATCAAATCTAAACTAAATCTGAAAGCCTCTAAATACTGTTTAAATAAGGAGTTGAAAGAACCTGTCTCCAACTAACTTTGTCTATCAAAACTGAGCTGAAATAATAAATGAAATAAAATAATATTGTATCATCCTCGAATGAAGAGGACTCACTGTAACTCTGTATACTAGAATGTAGCTGCTACTGCTGGTCTGGAACTCGTGTCTCTGAACCTATGGTGTAATATAAAAAGAAAGCACCATAGCGCAAATGCATCTATACAACTGGAGTACTGAGTATACGAGTGAGGTAGGCTAATGCAAAGGGTTTACATGCATGAATAATGTTAACTGACTAACTTATATGAATGTAAGAGTACAAACATACATACATAGTAACTGAGATCGTGAGTATCTGATAGCTAAATCTATATGCTAATACATGGTTTACTAATAACTGACATGGCTCAAACTATATATCTAATAACATGGGCGACTGAGTTTAACAGTCTTGAATCTGATGGAACTTTCTGAGTCCCGTGCTGTAATTGAATTTGATTGTATCTAACAGTCCTGGTATACTGATATCTGAAGAACTATCTGAGTTCTTTTACTGAGACTGAGTCTGAAACTGTGGGAGGTAGTTGTTTAACCGACATGCCCTATGTATGCCATTATGGCTAAGCTAGGGTCCAATCTTTGCCCCAACTGGAGGGGTGTCAATACCACGCCACTGGTAAGGACAATTGTGAGTGACCCTTAGCTGGAAGGTACTTAAATCGAGAGTGGTGGGAACCCTGAACTGACAAGTTAAGACACCCCATCAACCCTAATCTGATAGGTTAAGATATCTCAACCTATGCTGGCTACATAGTTCTTGAATGCAAGGATGACTGCTAAGAATTACACCCTAAACTGGTAGGTGAGTTTCCATCCTTGGGTTCACTAGGTGCTAGCTTTTACTCCCATTTGAAGAGGCTGAACATGATTCAACTTACTATACATGGACTGATTAACTGACTTCCTTTGACTGACGAAATAGTACTACTATCTGAGAGTTAACTGAGATCATAAGATTTCTGAGGTTTCCTGAGTCACATGACTGACTGAGTTTTATAGATTATAGCTTCACTGAGATTATCGAGACAATAAGACATGGCTATAGGCACACAACTATATTTTTTAGGTACAAATACCCCCAGGACTCGATAGAAGGAAACCGACACACATGACATGACTTGATCATAAAATTGGAGTCCACAATTCATAATATCATAAGTAAAGATCTTATACTTCATGTAGTTATTCAACATCTTAAACATTATAGGGATTGCATGGATATATTTTGTGTACATATTATACATATCCATTATCATACATGCTTCATGCCACAACAATAGCCATACATCAATAGCATGGAATTCATATTTAAGTATATAGCTAACACAGACTTGTCATTTCGATATCATGGAACCATGTAAACATAAATTCCTAACATCCCAAGCATTTTATCAAACACCTAGCATGCATTCTTTAAGGCATAGGTGTGTTTCATAACTTGCACCATATTACACCACCTAAAGTTCATAGTTTTTAACTAACAACCATATATATTTCATGAAAACACCTTTAGATATCATCTTAAAACTTAAACAACAATCATCAACATGTACAGGCTCATAGCACCACAAAAAGTTCACAAAGTAGTATTTAAAAGATGGTTCTTGAGCTCGATGAATGGATTGGATCCATAGATGAACACTACACATACCTTAGATTAATGATCCATAAAGATAGTAGTGAAATAAGCTTGGAATTTGAAACGCCCAATTGAACCCTAGACTTGTTCTTGGTTGTTCTTGAGTGAATTTTAATAAAAAGTAATATAAAGAGATAATAAGGGGCCTCAATCCTATGTTTGGAACTTATACAGGAGGGGAAAGATGACCCAAATACCCATTTAGATGCGTCATTTAATTTCTGTAAAAATTACACGATTTGGGCCCCCAGTGCGATGCGAAGACATCGCGTTTCCACCCTTTTCTGACCTAGATACTCACCGCGATGCGCTGGAATAACGGAGAGACACTGTGAATTAACGAACGTTGCCACTGACTTAAATGATGCTGCTGAAACTTTAAATTACCATAACTTCTTCACCGGGTGTCCATTTTAGGTGAATTTGGTATCGATGGACACATTATTCAATTCTCTACAATTTGGAGGGTGTAAATCTGCCAGAATTCCACCTATAAACCAAGTTATACTTGTTCAAAAATGAGCTATGTTAAATTACACATGAAAACTTGGTGGATTCAAAATTTCTTAGCTTGGCTTACTCTAAGTGACTCTTATGAACATGCTTAACACATCATATGCTCTATTATCACTAGGATATTGATCCTAATTCATTTACTCAAATATGAATCACAGGATAGGAGGTTTCATGTGTAGGAACAATGGTTCATTTTCTAGCTTAGAAATATATGGGGTATTACAATACCCCATCATATGACTCGTACCCACAAGACGTATGATGTCCAAAATTCAAATCCAAAAAATTTTCTAAGGTTCCAAAACCTAGGGTGTTTCAATCTTTCCCACTAGGATCATTCATCCCCAAATGACAGACAAGGTAGTACAAGCATGAGTCATTTGCATCATCAAACATTAATCTAGAATTTAACCAAGTTAGAAAACAAAGATGCAAGGATCTATTCTAACATTTAACTAAGTTAGAAAACAAAGATATGACAAGAACACATACCTTCTGCATAAATATCTGGAGTAGAAAATAGATGCAGATATTTGGACTTCATGTCCACTTTCGCTTCCTATGTAGCCTCTTCCACCTTGTGGTTCCATAGAACCTTAATCGAGGCCACATCTTTGGTCCGTAATCTATGAACCTGTTGATCTAATATATTAACTAGTACCTTTTCATAAGACAAAAAATCTAAGATACCCTATACATCTAAAGAAACCACCAAAGAAAGATCACTAAGACACTTTCTCAACGTTGAGAAATGAAATACCAGATGAATAGAGCTCAAATTAGAAGGAAACTCTAATTCATAAGCCATATTACCAACCCTCCACAAAACTATATAAGGACAAATATATTGGTGACTGAGCTTCCCCTTTTTACCAAACCGCACTACTTTTTTCATGGGAGATATCCTTAGGAACACCCTATCCCCAACCTCAAACTCTAAGTCTCTACGCCTTACATCTGGATAGGACTTTTGGCGACTTTGGGCAGCCTTAAGCCTATCCCAAATCACCTTTACCTTTTTCATAGCCTGATAAACCAAGTTCGGGCCAAACATATCTGCCTTACCAAGCTCGAAACAACCAATAGGAGTTCTATACCTCCTACCATATAATATCTTAAAAGAGGATATTCCAATGCTAGAATGATAGCTATTATTGTAAGAATACTCTACCAAAGGTAGATGCTCAACCCAATTGCCACCATAATCAATCACACATGCCCGAAGCATATCGTCTAATGTCTTAATAGTCTTTTCTTCTTTCCCATCCGTCTGTGGATGAAAAGAAGTACTCAGACTAACCTTAGTACCTAACCCCTTCTGAAATGTTCCCTAAAAGTGAGATGAAAATTATGTACCATAATCAAAGATAACCAAAATAGGTACCCTATACAACTTCACAATCTCATAAACATACAACTTCATATAATCTTCATCCGAAAAGTTAGTCTTCATTGGAAAAAAAAGAGCAGACTTTGTCATCCTATCCATGATGACCCAAATTGAATCAAATTAATTTCGAGACCAAGGAAGACCAGTAAAAAAATCCATATTAACCACCTCCCATTTCCATTCCAGCAATTCTATTTCCTGATACAACCCACCAGGCCTCATGTTCTCAACTTTGAATTGCTAACGCACCATACACTTGGCCATAAATTCAGCCATATCCTTTTTCATATCATTTCTCCAATACATCTCCTTGATATCATGATACATTTTTGTCGAATAGGGATTAAAAATCTAGTGTAATTCATGTGCCTCAGCCAAAATCCTTTGTCGCAAGTTATCGATGTCGGGAATATACAACCGCCTTTGGTATCACAAAGTACCATCACCGTTGATCTCAAATACCATCACCTTTTGGCCATCTACATCATCCTTGATTTTTATCAAGATAGGATCTAGATTTTGCTTCTCCTTGATCTCTGCACCAAGAGATGACCAAACCACTTTCTATACCATTACACCACCTTTGTTGGAGTCCAAATACTAAACTCCAAGATTATCTAAATGGTAAATATCCTTCACTAATTCCCACTTCTCTTTATCTACATGAGCTAAACTTCCTATGGATAACCTACTAAGAGTATTAGCAACCATGTTAGCTTTACCTATGTGGTAGTAAAGACTCATATAATAGTCCTTGAGAAGCTCTAACCATCTTCTTTGCTTAAGCTTCTATTGAGTGAACACATACTATAGACTCTTATAATTAGAAAAATATCCACGTACACTCCATATAAATAATATCGCCAGATTTTCAAAGTAAAAACCACTGCTGAAATCTCCAAATCATGAGTTGGATAATTTCTCTCATGCACCTTCAATTACCTATAAGCATAGGCCACCTTCCCATACTGTATCAAAATGCAACCAAGTCCCACCTGAGATACATTAAAATAAATAAAAAATCCCTCGTCACCTTTAGGCAATGTCAAAACTGAAGCTGAAGTTATCTTATCCTTCAGATTCTCAAAAAACTCTCACAAGCATCTGACTAAGAAAACTTTACCCTCTTCTAAGTCAACTTAGTCAATGGGGCAGCTATCATCAAGAAACTTTCCATAAACCACCTATAATACCCAACCAAACCTACGAAGCTCTGAGTATCGGTTGGAGTCGTGGGTCAACGACACCGTTTAACCACAACCACCTTATATAGATCCACTATGATCCCATTACTAAAAATAATATGACCAAGAAAAGTTACAGCATTCAACTATAACTCACTCTTGGAGAATTTGGCATACAACTGTTGCTCCTTAATGGTCTGTAAATCCACACAGAGGTGATTGACATGATCTACCTCACTTTTAGAATACACCAAGATGTTATCAATTAATACAATGACAAAAAGATCCAGAAACTGATAGAATACCCAATTTAGAAAACCTATAAATGCCGCCAGGGCATTAGATAAACTAAATGATATAATCAAGAACTCAAAGTGCCCATACACGAGTATGAAAAGTTATCTTAGGGATATCCACCTCCCTAATCTTAATTTGATGATACCCAAACTAAAGATCTATCTTGGAAGAAAATTTGAAACCTTGCAACTGATTAAATAAGTCATCAATCCTTGGAATAGGATACTTGTTCTTAATCATTACCTTATTCAACTACCGATAGTTAATACATATCTGAAGGCAACCATCCTTCTTACACACGAATTATATCAGTGCACCCCAAGGGGACACACTAGGATGGATGAAACCCTTATCCAAAAGATCCTTAATAAAGCATCCCAGGTTTGGACTTTAAGAAAATTTCTAAGAATCTCATTCTTTGGACCTATTATAACTCATGGTACAAGGTATAAGATGGGGTACAAATGGTGAAGACCTATCGTAAGCTGACCAATGTTAGTTGATGGATGGTCTTGGGTACTAGAATGGATACGACTTAAGGGTATGAATCATAAGGCATGTGTATGAGTTGTATAGGTGAATCGTAAGGTGGTCAGTGTTTAATACTCCTGGTGTTACATTTTTCCAGAGATACGAATCATGGGTACGGATTATATGCAGAGGATATGAATTGGTTGGATGAGTCATCTACTAGACAGTGTCTGATCCATGGTTGAGTATTGGTTACGATTGAGTAGTATCAACCATAATCTAGGTTATGATCCTTAAGGAGGTTAGTCATAACCCTGTGTTGGGTTTTTATGCGATTTTAGTGAGGGTATTCTGGATATTTCTCTACTTACCTTAATAAGGACCCATGAATTTTAATGCACTTAGGAGGTTATTTACCGTATTATTTTATTCTTTAACACTTAGAATCTCTTTTAAAACATATCATAATTCTCTCAAGAGATTTTGGAGAAAAGGGTTAGGGTTTCAACTAAGTGATTACTTTGGGGCTTGTCTTGGTGAATTCACTCCATAAATCTTCTTAATCTAAGGCATGATTTTGTTCCTTATTTGTAATTTCAATTAATGGAATAGTTATATGGTTGATTTCATGGTTTTTACTCTCGTATGGTTTTGGTTTTCAATCATTGATTTAGGGTTTTGATGTTAAAGGCTTGGCTATGATTTCTTATGGTTTTAATTATGATTTTTATGCATTAATGTTGGTTTTGGATAATGGAATTATATGGTAATGTTTTAATGGTAATGGAATTTAGTTTTGGTTATATTATGCCCCAAGGTGTTTGATAAAATACTTATAAACATATGTTCATTACATTGACTTATGTTAATGAAACTCTTGCTTTTTTTCAGCTTATATATGAAACCTTACATTTTTTTCAATGTTTACAAAGGTAAATGTTTAATTGGTAATGCTTGTAGAGAACATGGTAGTCTTCAAAGAGGTTAATATAGTAAAAAGAAAGGGCAGCGAGCTTAGCTTATACTTTCTACCATTAATGCCCAATTAAAACCAAGTCCAAAGAATCCAATTATCCAGTTATTAACCAAGGCTATTTGATAAACTAGTGGTATAATCATACCATTATACTTGCAAGCATTATCCGAGGGTTATTGCCTAGTCATACGGCTACACACACTGGAACCCTTTCAGCAGGGAGAGCTAAACCTATATAGCCTGTGGGTAGTAGGATGACTAAGCTATATGACTTAGGTTAACTTTTTAAATTGCATGCCAAACCCGGTCCCTTATCCCAATACTTATATATCTTTTAGTGGTGTATAGCGCACCATACTTATAAGGAAGAGGTTGTAAAATATCTAGAAATGTTTTACTTTCTTTTTATTCTTTCTTTAAGCTTGAATTCTTAGTCCTAGAATCTCCTCTAATCCTTACTTTTCATCTTTTAGATCATGCCTCCTAGATTTGGAGTAAAAGGAAATTCTTTCATCCCATCTGTGCATAATGCTGAAAGAGTACCTCCTACGTCTGGAGTACATCTTTGATCTCATAGTCCTATTCCTGATTATATCAGAGTTTCTCCTATTCCTCCTACTTCTCCTTAGGTCCCTTAAGGAAATATGATGAATGCAGAGTTTTATTAATTGATGCATGCTATTGCAAAACTAGTTACTACTCAGGTCGAGCAGGGTATGGCCAGCATGGTATCTATGAGGCTACTAGGCTTGGATAGTTTATGATGATGGGTTCTTCGACTTTTATGGAAGTAAAGGTAGAGGAAGACCCATAAGATTTCTTGATGAGATAGAGAAGATCTTTCAGGTAATGAGGTCTACTAATATGAAAGTAGTAAACTTTGTAGCTTATTATCTCAAAGAGGTTGCTTATTTGTGGCATAAGGAGTGGGATAGAGATAAGGGTAATGTAGAAGAGAACGGTTTGTGGGAGTCCTTTTTTGATGCTTTCATGGATTGATTCTTTCCTTAAGAGTTTAAGAAAGATAATATAGAGGAGTTTATAAACCTCGGGCAAAGGAGAATATCTATGAAGGAGTATGCTTTGAGGTTCTATTAGTTGTCGAGGTATGCTCCTAATTCGGTGGCTGATATGAGGTCAAGAATAAGGAAGTTTACTTTTGGGATGAATAGAGATTTGATTCTGAAGAAAAATACTATTTTTCTCATGAAGTATATGGACATGTCGAGGCTAACTATTCATATAAAGCAGGTTAAGGATGAGAAGAGAAGGCAGGTAGAATATGGAAACAGGCAAAGTAAGTAGGGTAGGTTTTCTGATTAGGGAGGTTCCCAGTCTTAAGGTGGTAGAGATGGTGGGAAATGGTATAAAAAGAAGTGGAAGAGTTCTGGTTCCTTTTCTACTGCCAGTGCTCCTTACCCCAGTAGTCGGGCAACATATGTTATCACGGTGGTGATAATTCTCAGATGCAGGGAGCCCAGTCTCAAGCAAGTGGAGGTTAGTTTATTTATTCATGTCATCCTTGTCAATTTTACGGTTTTCATCATCGGGGATTCTATGAGGAAGCTAGGGATAAGTTCTTCAAGTATGGAAAATTAAACTATCGGCTTAGGGATTATCTGTCTAACAAGGTTGCTATAGGGACAAATAAGATTTTGGTGGCTTTATCTTCTGTTTCTACACCCGGTGGTGTGGCATCTGCTTCTGCTACTGCTCCTAGTTCTAGTGCTGGTCAAAATAGGTTGTATGCTTTGGCTTCCCATCAGGAATCTAAGGGATCACCTGATATTTTTACTGGTACGTTACATCTTTTCTCTCATAATGTGTATTACTTGATTGATCCAAGTTCTACCCTTTCCTATATGACTCTTTATATAGCTGTGTCTTTTGGTTTTGATTTGGAAATTATTTTGGATTCATTTTCTATTTCTACCCTGGTAAGAAATTTGGTCATTGCTGAATGAGTCTATAGGAGATGTGTAGTATCTATGAGTGGCAGGCAAACTTTGGCGGATCTATTTAAGTTTGGTATGTTAGATTTTAATGTAATGTTGGGCATGAATTGGTTGCAATCTTGTTATATAAATTTGGATTATCGAACCCATAGGGTCATCTTTAGGTTCCCTGGTGAGCCAGAAATAGAATGGGAAGGTTATTCCTTAGTGCCAAGGTGTAAGTTTATTTCTTATCTTAGAACCCGAAGGTTGATCTCTAAAGGTTCTCTTTATCACTTGGTCCAGGTTAAAGATTCTAATTTGGAAGGTCCTTCTTTGTCTTTGGTCCCTGTGGTTAATGAGTTTCCAGAGGTCTTTCCGTGTGATCTTTCAAGTGTTCTTCAGATAGGAAAATAGATTTTGGTATTAATTTGCTTCCGGACACTCATCCAATTTCTATTTCTCTGTATAGAATGGCTTCGGCTGAGTTAAGAGAACTCAAGGAGCAAATTAAGGATCTTCTAGATACAAGGTTTATTCATTCTAGTATTTCCCCATAGGGTGCACCGATGTTGTTCGTGCATAAGAAGGATGGTTCCCTTTGGATGTGCATTGTCTACAAGCAGTTGAATAAGGTAATGGTTAAGAACAAGTATCCTCTTCCAAGGATAGATGATCTATTTGTCTAGTTGCAAGGTACAAAGTTCTTCTCTAAGATAGATCTTCGTTCTGGGTACCATCAATTAAAGATTAGGGAGGTGGATATCCCTAAGATGGCTTTTTGAACTAGATATGGGCATTATGAGTTTTTGGTGATGTCATTTGGATTGACAAATGCCCCAAAAGCATTTATGGATCTAATGAATAGGGTGTTTTAGCAGTATTTGGATCTCTTCATTATTGTGATTATTAATGATATTCTGGTGTATTCGAAGAGTAAAGTGGATCATGCTAATTATATCCGTGTGGTGTTGCAGACCTTAAGGAAATAATGGTTGTTTTCTAAGTTCCCTATGTGCGAGTTTTGGTTGAATATTGTTACTTTCTTGGGTCATATCATCTCTAGTCAAGGGATCATAGTGGATTTGCAGAAGGTGGTTGTGGTGAAGAAGTAGCCTAGACCTACGACTCTATTTGATATTCGGAGCTTCTTAGGTTTAGCTAGGTATTATAGGCAATTTATGGAGAGCTTCTCATCGATAACTGCTCTTTTGACTAACTTGACTCAGAAGAAGGTTAAGTTTTCTTGGTCGGATATATGTGAAGAGAGTTTTGAGAAGTTGAAGGATAAGTTGACTTTGGCTGTATTTCTAACTTTACCAAAATGCAATTATGGGTTAGTGGTTTATTATGATACATCTCGGGTTGGTCTTAGTTGTGTGTTAATGTAGCATGGGAAGGTAATAGCCTATCCTTCTAGGAAGTTGAAGGTGCATGAGAGAAACTATCTTACTTATGATTTAGAGTTGTCAGCCATTATGTTTGCTTTGATGATATGGCAACATTATTTGTGTAGGGTCCTGTGGATATCTCTTCTGATCATAAGAGTTTATAGTATGTGTTCTCATAGAAAGATCTTAATCTCAGGCAGAAGAGATAGATTAAGCTTCTCAAGGTCTATGATATGAGTCTTCACTACTATCTAGGTAAAGTTAACATGGTTGCTAATTCTCTTACTAGGTTTTCCATAGGTAGTTTGGCTCATATGGAAAAAGGAAAGCGGGAATTGGTGAAGGATATTCATCGCTTGGAAAATCTTAGGGTTCGTCTCTTAAACTCCAAGGATGGTTGTGTGATGGTGCAAGAAGTGGTTAGATCATCTCTTGGTGTGGAGATTATGGAGAAGCAATTGTTGTATTCTGCTTTAATGAAAATCAAGGGTAGCATTAGTGAGCAAAAAGTGGTGAATTTTGAGATTCGCGATGATGGTACTTTACGGTACCAAGGGAGGTTGTGTGTTCCTGATGTAGATGATTTACGGGTAAAGGATCTTGGCTAAGGTGCACGAGTTGCACTATGTTATCCATGTTGGTTCTACTAAGAAGTACCATGATGTCGAGGAGATCTGTTGGTGGAGTGGCATGAAGAGAGACATGGTTGATTTTGTGTCCAAGTGCTTGGTGTGTTAATAAGTTAAGGTTGAGAACATGAGGCCTGATGGATTGTATCAAGAGATTAAGTTGCCTAAATAGAAGTGGGAGAAGATCAATATGGATTTTTTTATCGGTTTTCTTCAGTCTTAAAACCAATTTGATTCGATTTGGGTCATTGTGGATAGGATGACAAAGTCTGTGCATTTCTTGCCTGTGCAGACTAGCTTTTTGATGGAGGATTATCCGAAGCTTTATCTTCAAAAATTGTGAAACTGCATGGGGTGCTTGCTTTGATTATTTCATATCACTGTACACAGTTTACATCCCACTACTAGTGGTCTTTCCAGAAAGGGTTAGGGAGTAAGGTGAGGTTGAGTAGGGCTTTCCACCTGCAGTCGAATGGGCAGGCAGAAAGAACTATTCAAATATTGAAAGATATTCTTCAAGCCTATGTGATTGATTATGGCGGCAGTTGGGTAGAGCATCTACCTTTGGTAGAGTTTACTTACAACAATAGCTATCATAAGAGTATTGGTATGGCTCCTTTTGAGGTATTGTATGGTAGGAGATGTAGATCCCCTATTGGTTAGTTTAAGCTCGGTGAGGCTGATTTGTTTGGTTCGGATGTGGTTCGTCATGCTTTGGAAAAGGTGAAGGTGATTCAGGATAGGCTCATGGCTGCCCAGAGTTGTCAAAAGTTATATGCATATATTAAGCGTAGAGATTTGGAGTTCGCAGTTGGGGATAAGGTTTTTCTTAAGGTATCTCCTATGAAGAAAGTAGTGCAGTTTGGAAAAAAGAGAAAGCTCAGTCCTCGGTAAATTGGTCCTTATGAGATTTTATGGAGAGCGAGCAATGTTGCGTATGAGTTAAAGTTTCCATCTAGTGTGAGTTTGGTTCATCTGGTATTTCATATTTCTATGTTGACGAAGTGCTTTGGTGATTCATCTTCGACTGTGCCCTTCGAAGGGTTAGATATCTCAAATTCTCTTTCTTATGAAGAGGTCCTGGTTGAGATATTCGATAGGCAGGTTCGTTGGTTGCGAACCAAGGGTGTGTCTTTGGTTAAGGTACTATAGAGGAACCACAAGGTGGAAGAGGCCACATGAGAAGCGGAAGAGGACATAAAGTCCAAGTTTCCACTCTTATTTTCCGCTTCTCCTGATAGTCGTGCAAAAGGTATGTGTTCTTGAATACATCTTTATTTTCTGAGTTTGTTAAAAGAAAGATTAATATCTTTGCCTTTTTATTTTCAAACTTTGTTAAAGGGATGGTTGATAATGCAAATGACTCTGTGTGTGGTTACCCCTACCTTATTTTTCATTTGGGGACAAATTTTCCTAGTGGGGAAGACTGAAGCATCCCAGGTTTGGACCCTTAGAAAATTTCCAAGAATCTCTTTCTTCGGACCCATTACGACTTATGGTATGAGTTATTAGTTGGGGTACGAGTGATGAAGACCTATCATAGGTTGACCAGTGTTAGTTTGTGGGGTGGTATTGTATACTAGAATGGATACGACTTGAGGGTATGAATCGTAAGGCATAGGTATGAGTTATATAAGTAACTCATAAGGTGGTCAGTGTTTGATCCTCCTGATGTTACATTCTGCCAGGGACACGGATCATGGGTATGGATCATATGCTGATGTTACAACTTGGTTGGATGAATCGTATACATGATAGTGTCTGATCCATGGTTGAGGATTAGTTACGATTGGGTGGTATCAACCGTAAGCTTGATTACGACTCATAAGGACGTCAGCCGTGACCCTATGTTGGGTTTTTGGGATTTATGTCGGGGTATTCTGGATATTTCCCTACTGACACTAATAAGGACCCAGGACTTCTAATACACTTAGGAGGCTATTTACCCTATTATTTTATTCTTAAACACTTAGAATCTCTTCCAAAATATATCATAATTCACTCAAAAGTGTTTGGGACAAAGAGCTTGGGTTTCAACTAAGGGATTACTTTGGGGCTTGTCTTGGTGAATTCGTTCCATCAATCTTCTTTGTTTAAGGCATGATTCTCTTTCCTACTTGTAATTTCAATTAAAGTCATGGTTATATAGTTGATTTCATGGTTTTCACTCTTGCATGGTTTTGGTTTTCAATCATTGATTTGGGAGTTTTGATATTAAAGTCTTGGTTATGATTTCTTATGGTTTTAATTATGCTTTCTATGCATTAATGGTAGTTTTGGATAATGGAACTGCATGGTAACAGTTTAATGATAATGGAATTGTTTTTTGGTTAATTATGCCCCCAAGGTATTTGATAAAATGTTTATAAAGATATGTTCATTACATTGACTTATGTTAATGGAACTCTTGCTTGTTTCAGCTTATATATGAAACCTTAAATATTTTTCAACGTTTTATAAGGGTTAATGGCTAATTGATAATGCTTGTGGAGAACATGGTAGTCTCCCAAGAGGTTAATATGGTA